>NW_027669756.1:2500-111354 GCF_964146895.1 Miniopterus schreibersii | reverse complement strand
TATGTTGAGGGCTAGGGTTAGAGAGACGGTTAGGGTTCCGATTGGACCTAGGGTTAGGGTTATGTTGAGGGCTAGGGTTAGAGATCCGGTTACGGTTACGAATGCACCTAGGGTTAGGGTTATGTTGAGGGCTAGGGTTAGAGATCCGGATAGGGTTACGATTGGACCTAGGGTTAGGGTTATGTTGAGGGCTAGGGTTAGAGATCCGGTTAGGGTTACGATTGCACCTAGGGTTAGGGTTATGTTGAGGGCTAGGATTAGAGATCCGGTTAGGGTTACAATTGGACCTAGGGTTAGGGTTATGTTGAGGGCTAGGGTTAGAGATCCGGTTGGGGTTACGATTTGACCTAGGGTTAGGGTGATGTTGAGGGCTAGGGTTAGAGATCCGGTTACGGTCACGATTGCACCTTGGGTTAGGGTTATGTTGAGGGCTAGGGTTAGAGATCCGGTTAGGGTTACGATTGCACCTAGGGTTAGGGTTATGTTGAGAACTAGGTTTAGAGATTCGGTTAGGGTTACGATTGGTCCTAGGGTTAGCGTTATGTTGAGCGTTAGGGATAGAGATCCGGTTAGGGTCACGATTGGACCTAGGGTTAGGGTTATGTTGAGGGCTAGGGTTAGAGATACGGTTAGGGTCACGATTGGACCTAGGGTTAGGGTTATGTTGAGTGCTAGGGTTAGAGATCCGGTTAGGGTCCCGATTGTACCTTGGGTTAGGGTTATGTTGAGGGCTAGGGTTAGAGATCCGGTTAGGGTTACCATTGGACCTAGGGTTAGGGTTATGTTGAGGGCTAGGGTTAGAGATCCGGTTAGGGTTACGATTGGACCTAGGGTTAGGGTTATATTGAGGGCTAGGGTTAGAGATCCGGTTAGGATTACGATTGGACCTAGGGTTAGGTTTATGTTGAGGGCGAGGGTTAGAGATCCGGTTAGGGTCACGATTGGACCTAGGGTTAGGGTTATGTTGAGGGCTAGGGTTAGAGAGACGGTTAGGGATACGATTGGACCTAGGGTTAGGGTTATGTTGAGGGCTAGGGTTAGAGATCCGGTTAGGGTTACGATTGCACCTAGGGTTAGGGTTTTGTTGAGGGCTAGGGTTAGAGATCCGGTTAGGGTTACGATTGGACCTAGGTTTAGGGCTATGTTGAGGGCTAGGGTTAGAGATCCGGTTAGGGTTACGATTGGACCTAGGGTTAGGGTTATGTTGAGGGCTAGTGTTGAGAGACGGTTAGGGTTCAGATTGGACCTAGGGTTAGGGTTATGTTGAGGGCTAGGGTTAGAGAGACGGTTAGGGTCACGATTGGACCTACGGTTAGGGTTATGTTGAGGGCTAGGGTTAGAGATCCGGTGAGGGTCACGATTGGACCTAGGGTTAGGGTTATGTTGAGGGCTAGGGTTAGAGAGTCGTTTACGGTTACGATTGGACCTAGGGTTAGGGTTATGTTGAGGGCTAGGGTTAGAGATCCGGTTAGGGTTACGATTGGACCTAGCGTTAGGGTTATGTTGAGGGCTAGGGTTAGAGAGACAGTTAGGGTTACGATTGGACCTAGGGTTAGGGTTATGTTGAGGGCTAGGGTTAGAGAGACGGTTAGGGTTACGATTGGACCTAGGGTTAGGGTTATGTTGAGGGCAGGGTTAGAGATCCGGTTAGGTCACGATTGGACCTAGGGTTAGGGTTATGTTGAGGGCTAGGGTTAGAGATCCGGTTAGGGTTACAATTGGACCTAGGGTTAGGGTTATGTTGAGGGCTAGGGTTAGAGATCCGGTTAGGGTTACGATTGGACCTAGGGTTAGGGTTATGTTGAGGGCTAGGGTTAGAGATCCGGTTGGGGTTACGATTGGACCTAGGGTTAGGGTGATGTTGAGGGCTAGGGTTAGAGATCCGGTTAGGGTCACGATTGCACCTTGGGTTAGGGTTATGTTGAGGGCTAGGGTTAGAGATCCGGTTAGGGTTACGATTGCACCTAGGGTTAGGGTTATGTTGAGAACTAGGTTTACAGATTCCGTTAGGGTTACGATTGGACCTAGGGTTAGCGTTATGTTGAGCGTTAGGGATAGAGATCCGGTTAGGGTCACGATTGGACCTAGGGTTAGGGTTATGTTGAGGGCTAGGGTTAGAGAGACGGTTAGGGTCACGATTGGACCTAGGGTTAGGGTTATGTTGAGGGCTAGGGTTAGAGATCCGGTTAGGGTCACGATTGTACCTTGGGTTAGGGTTATTTGAGGGCTAGGGTTAGAGATCCGGTTAGGGTTACCATTGGACCTAGGGTTAGGGTTATGTTGAGGGCTAGGGTAGAGATCCGGTTAGGGTTACGATTGGACCTAGGGTTAGGGTTATGTTGAGGGTTAGGGTTAGAGATCCGGTTAGGGTTACGATTGGACCTAGGGTTAGGGTAATGTTGAGGGCGAGGGTTAGAGATCCGGTTAGGGTCACGATTGGACCTAGGGTTAGGGTTATGTTGAGGGCTAGGGTTAGAGAGACGGTTAGGGCTACGATTGGACCTAGGGTTAGGGTTATGTTGAGGGCTAGGGTTAGAGATCCGGTTAGGGTTACTATTGTTCCTAGGGTTAGGATTTTGTTGAGGGCTAGGGTTAGAGATCCGGTTAGGGTTACGATTGGACCTAGGGTTAGGGTTATGTTGAGGGCTAGTGTTGAGAGACGGTTAGGGTTCAGATTGGACCTAGGGTTAGGTTTATGTTGAGGGCTAGGGTTAGAGAGACGGTTAGGGTCACGATTGGACCTACGGTTAGGGTTATGTTGATGGCTAGGGTTAGAGATCTGGTTAAGGTCACGATTGGACCTAGGGTTAGGGTTATGTTGAGGGCTAGGGTTAGAGATCCGGTTAAGGTCACTTTTGGACCTAGGGTTAGGGTTATGTTGACGGCTAGGGTTAGAGATCCGGTTAGGGTTAAGATTGGACCTAGGGTTAGGGTGATTTTGAGGGCTAGGGTTAGAGATCCGGTTAGGGTCACGATTGCACCTTGGGTTAGGGTTATGTTGAGGGCTAGGGTTAGAGATCCGGTTACGGTTACGATTGCACTTAGGGTTTGGGTTATGTTGAGGGCTAGGGTTAGAGATCCGGTCAGGGTTACAATTGGACCTAGGGTTAGTGTTATGTTGAGGGCTAGGGTTAGAGATCCGGTTACGGTTACGATTGCACCTAGGGTTAGGGTTATGTTGAGGGCTAGGGTTAGAGATCCGGTTACGGTTACGATTGCACCTACGGTTAGGGTTATGTTGAGGGCTAGGGTTAGAGATCCGGTTACGGTTACGATTGGACCTAGGGTTAGGGTTATGTTGAGGGCTAGGGTTAGAGATCCAGTTAGGGTCACGATTGGACCTAGGGTTACGGTTATGTTAAGGGCTAGGGTTAGAGATACGGTTAGAGTCACGATTGGACCTAGGGTTAGGGTTATGTTGAGGGCTAGGGTTAGAGATACGGTTAGGGTCACGATTGGACCTAGGGTTAGGGTTATGTTGAGGGCTAGGGTTAGAGATCCGGTTAGGGTTACAATTGGACCTAGGGTTAGGGTTATGTTGAGGGCTAGCGTTAGAGATCCGGTTAGGGTTACGATTGGACCTAGGGTTAGGGTTATGTTGAGGGCTAGGGTTAGAGATCCGGTTAGGGTTACGATTGGACCTAGGGTTAGGGTTATGTTGAGGGCTAGGGTTAGAGAGACGGTTAGGGTTCCGATTGGACCTAGGGTTAGGGTTATGTTGAGGGCTAGGGTTAGAGATCCGGTTACGGTTACGAATGCACCTAGGGTTAGGGTTATGTTGAGGGCTAGGGTTAGAGATCCGGATAGGGTTACGATTGGACCTAGGGTTAGGGTTATGTTGAGGGCTAGGGTTAGAGATCCGGTTAGGGTTACGATTGCACCTAGGGTTAGGGTTATGTTGAGGGCTAGGATTAGAGATCCGGTTAGGGTTACAATTGGACCTAGGGTTAGGGTTATGTTGAGGGCTAGGGTTAGAGATCCGGTTGGGGTTACGATTTGACCTAGGGTTAGGGTGATGTTGAGGGCTAGGGTTAGAGATCCGGTTACGGTCACGATTGCACCTTGGGTTAGGGTTATGTTGAGGGCTAGGGTTAGAGATCCGGTTAGGGTTACGATTGCACCTAGGGTTAGGGTTATGTTGAGAACTAGGTTTAGAGATTCGGTTAGGGTTACGATTGGTCCTAGGGTTAGCGTTATGTTGAGCGTTAGGGATAGAGATCCGGTTAGGGTCACGATTGGACCTAGGGTTAGGGTTATGTTGTGGGCTAGGGTTAGAGATACGGTTAGGGTCACGATTGGACCTAGGGTTAGGGTTATGTTGAGGGCTAGGGTTAGAGATCCGGTTAGGGTCACGATTGTACCTTGGGTTAGGGTTATGTTGAGGGCTAGGGTTAGAGATCCGGTTAGGGTTACCATTGGACCTAGGGTTAGGGTTATGTTGAGGGCTAGGGTTAGAGATCCGGTTAGGGTTACGATTGGACCTAGGGTTAGGGTTATGTTGAGTGTAGGGTTAGAGATCCGGGTAGGGTTACGATTGGACCTAGCGTTAGGGTTATGTTGAGGGCTAGGGTTAGAGAGACGGTTAGGGTTACGATTGGACCTAGGGTTAGGGTTATGTTGAGGGCTAGGGTTAGAGAGACGGTTAGGGTTACGATTGGACCTAGGGTTAGGGTTATGTTGAGGGCAGGGTTAGAGATCCGGTTAGGGTCACGATTGGACCTAGGGTTAGGGTTATGTTGAGGACTAGGGTTAGAGATCCGGTTAGGGTTACAATTGGACCTAGGGTTAGGGTTATGTTGAGGGCTAGCGTTAGAGATCCGGTTAGGGTTACGATTGGACCTAGGGTTAGGGTTATGTTGAGGGCAGGGATAGAGATCCGGTTAGGGTCACGATTGGACCTAGGGTTAGGGTTATGTTGAGGGCTAGGGTCAGAGATCCGGTTAGGGTTACAATTGGACCTAGGGTTAGGGTTATGTTGAGGGCTAGCGTTAGAGATCCGGTTAGGGTTACGATTGTACCTAGGGTTAGGGTTATGTTGAGGGCAGGGTTAGAGATCCGGTTAGGGTCACGATTGGACCTAGGGTTAGGGTTATGTTGAGGGCTAGAGTTAGAGATCCGGTTAGGGTTACAATTGGACCTAGGGTTAGGGTTATGTTGAGGGCTAGCGTTAGAGATCCGGTTAGGGTTACGATTGGACCTAGGGTTAGGGTTATGTTGAGGGCTAGGGTTAGAGATCCGGTTAGGGTTACGATTGGACCTAGGGTTAGGGTTATGTTGAGGGCTACGGTTAGAGATCCGGTTACGGTTGCGATTGCACCTAGGGTTAGTGTTATGTTGAGGGCTAGGGTTAGAGATCCGGTTACGGTTACGATTGCACCTAGGTTTAGGGTTATGTTGAGGGCTAGGGTTAGAGATCCGCTTAGGGTTACGATTGGACCTAGGGTTAGGGTTATGTTGAGGGCTAGGGTTAGAGATCCAGTTGGGGTTACGATTGGACCTAAGGTTAGGGTGATGTTGAGGGCTAGGGTTAGAGATACGGTTAGGGTCACGATTGCACCTTGGGTTAGGGTTATGTTGAGGGCTAGGGTTAGAGATCCGGTTAGGGTTACGATTGCACCTAGGGTTAGGGTTATGTTGAGAACTAGGTTTAGAGATTCGGTTAGGGTTACGATTGGACCTAGGGTTAGCGTTATGTTGAGCGTTATGGATAGAGATCCGGTTAGGGTCACGATTGTACCTTGGGTTAGGGTTATGTTGAGGGCTAGGGTTAGAGATCCGGTTAGGGTTACCATTGGACCTAGGGTTAGGGTTATGTTGAGGGCTAGGGTTAGAGATCCGGTTAGGGTTACGATTGGACCTAGGGTTAGGGTTATGTTGAGGGTAGGGTTAGAGATCCGGGTAGGGTTACGATTGGACCTAGCGTTAGGGTTATGTTGAGGGCTAGGGTTAGAGAGACGGTTAGGGTTACGATTGGACCTAGGGTTAGGGTTATGTTGAGGGCTAGGGTTTGAGATCCGGTTAGGGTTACAATTGGACCTAGGGTTAGGGTTATGTTGAGGGCTAGGGTTAGAGATCCGGTTAGGGTTTCGATTGGACCTAGGGTTAGGGTTATGTTGAGGGCTAGGGTTAGAGATCCGGTTGGGGTTACGATTTGACCTAGGGTTAGGGTGATGTTGAGGGCTAGGGTTAGAGATCCGGTTAGGGTCACGATTGCACCTTGGGTTAGGGTGATGTTGAGGGCTAGGGTTAGAGATCCGGTTAGGGTTACGATTGCACCTAGGGTTAGGGTTATGTTGAGAACTAGGTTTAGAGATTCGGTTAGGGTTACGATTTGACCTAGGGTTAGCGTTATGTTGAGCGTTAGGGATAGAGATCCGGTTAGGGTCACGATTGGACCTAGGGTTAGGGTTATGTTGAGGGCTAGGGTTAGAGATACGGTTAGGGTCACGATTGGACCTAGGGTTAGGGTTATGTTGAGGGCTAGGGTTAGAGATCCGGTTAGGGTCACGATTTTACCTTGGGTTAGGGTTATGTTGAGGGCTAGGGTTAGAGATCCGGTTAGGGTTACCATTGGACCTAGGGTTAGGGTTATGTTGAGGGCTAGGGTTAGAGATCCGGTTAGGGTCCCGATTGTACCTTGGGTTAGGGTTATGTTGAGGGCTAGGGTTAGAGATCCGGTTAGGGTCACGATTGCACCTTGGGTTAGGGTTATGTTGAGGGCTAGGGTTAGAGATCCGGTTAGGGTTACGATTGCACCTAGGGTTAGGGTTATGTTGAGAACTAGGTTTACAGATTCCGTTAGGGTTACGATTGGACCTAGGGTTAGCGTTATGTTGAGCGTTAGGGATAGAGATCCGGTTAGGGTCACGATTGGACCTAGGGTTAGGGTTATGTTGAGGGCTAGGGTTAGAGAGACGGTTAGGGTCACGATTGGACCTAGGGTTAGGGTTATGTTGAGGGCTAGGGTTAGAGATCCGGTTAGGGTCACGATTGTACCTTGGGTTAGGGTTATTTGAGGGCTAGGGTTAGAGATCCGGTTAGGGTTACCATTGGACCTAGGGTTAGGGTTATGTTGAGGGCTAGGGTAGAGATCCGGTTAGGGTTACGATTGGACCTAGGGTTAGGGTTATGTTGAGGGTTAGGGTTAGAGATCCGGTTAGGGTTACGATTGGACCTAGGGTTAGGGTAATGTTGAGGGCGAGGGTTAGAGATCCGGTTAGGGTCACGATTGGACCTAGGGTTAGGGTTATGTTGAGGGCTAGGGTTAGAGAGACGGTTAGGGCTACGATTGGACCTAGGGTTAGGGTTATGTTGAGGGCTAGGGTTAGAGATCCGGTTAGGGTTACTATTGTTCCTAGGGTTAGGATTTTGTTGAGGGCTAGGGTTAGAGATCCGGTTAGGGTTACGATTGGACCTAGGGTTAGGGTTATGTTGAGGGCTAGTGTTGAGAGACGGTTAGGGTTCAGATTGGACCTAGGGTTAGGTTTATGTTGAGGGCTAGGGTTAGAGAGACGGTTAGGGTCACGATTGGACCTACGGTTAGGGTTATGTTGATGGCTAGGGTTAGAGATCTGGTTAAGGTCACGATTGGACCTAGGGTTAGGGTTATGTTGAGGGCTAGGGTTAGAGATCCGGTTAAGGTCACTTTTGGACCTAGGGTTAGGGTTATGTTGACGGCTAGGGTTAGAGATCCGGTTAGGGTTAAGATTGGACCTAGGGTTAGGGTGATTTTGAGGGCTAGGGTTAGAGATCCGGTTAGGGTCACGATTGCACCTTGGGTTAGGGTTATGTTGAGGGCTAGGGTTAGAGATCCGGTTACGGTTACGATTGCACTTAGGGTTTGGGTTATGTTGAGGGCTAGGGTTAGAGATCCGGTCAGGGTTACAATTGGACCTAGGGTTAGTGTTATGTTGAGGGCTAGGGTTAGAGATCCGGTTACGGTTACGATTGCACCTAGGGTTAGGGTTATGTTGAGGGCTAGGGTTAGAGATCCGGTTACGGTTACGATTGCACCTACGGTTAGGGTTATGTTGAGGGCTAGGGTTAGAGATCCGGTTACGGTTACGATTGGACCTAGGGTTAGGGTTATGTTGAGGGCTAGGGTTAGAGATCCAGTTAGGGTCACGATTGGACCTAGGGTTACGGTTATGTTAAGGGCTAGGGTTAGAGATACGGTTAGAGTCACGATTGGACCTAGGGTTAGGGTTATGTTGAGGGCTAGGGTTAGAGATCCGGTTAGGGTTACAATTGGACCTAGGGTTAGGGTTATGTTGAGGGCTAGCGTTAGAGATCCGGTTAGGGTTACGATTGGACCTAGGGTTAGGGTTATGTTGAGGGCTAGGGTTAGAGATCCGGTTAGGGTTACGATTGGACCTAGGGTTAGGGTTATGTTGAGGGCTAGGGTTAGAGAGACGGTTAGGGTTCCGATTGGACCTAGGGTTAGGGTTATGTTGAGGGCTAGGGTTAGAGATCCGGTTACGGTTACGAATGCACCTAGGGTTAGGGTTATGTTGAGGGCTAGGGTTAGAGATCCGGATAGGGTTACGATTGGACCTAGGGTTAGGGTTATGTTGAGGGCTAGGGTTAGAGATCCGGTTAGGGTTACGATTGCACCTAGGGTTAGGGTTATGTTGAGGGCTAGGATTAGAGATCCGGTTAGGGTTACAATTGGACCTAGGGTTAGGGTTATGTTGAGGGCTAGGGTTAGAGATCCGGTTGGGGTTACGATTTGACCTAGGGTTAGGGTGATGTTGAGGGCTAGGGTTAGAGATCCGGTTACGGTCACGATTGCACCTTGGGTTAGGGTTATGTTGAGGGCTAGGGTTAGAGATCCGGTTAGGGTTACGATTGCACCTAGGGTTAGGGTTATGTTGAGAACTAGGTTTAGCGATTCGGTTAGGGTTACGATTGGTCCTAGGGTTAGCGTTATGTTGAGCGTTAGGGATAGAGATCCGGTTAGGGTCACGATTGGACCTAGGGTTAGGGTTATGTTGAGGGCTAGGGTTAGAGATACGGTTAGGGTCACGATTGGACCTAGGGTTAGGGTTATGTTGAGGGCTAGGGTTAGAGATCCGGTTAGGGTCACGATTGTACCTTGGGTTAGGGTTATGTTGAGGGCTAGGGTTAGAGATCCGGTTAGGGTTACCATTGGACCTAGGGTTAGGGTTATGTTGAGGGCTAGGGTTAGAGATCCGGTTAGGGTTACGATTGGACCTAGGGTTAGGGTTATGTTGAGTGTAGGGTTAGAGATCCGGGTAGGGTTACGATTGGACCTAGCGTTAGGGTTATGTTGAGGGCTAGGGTTAGAGAGACGGTTAGGGTTACGATTGGACCTAGGGTTAGGGTTATGTTGAGGGCTAGGGTTAGAGAGACGGTTAGGGTTACGATTGGACCTAGGGTTAGGGTTATGTTGAGGGCAGGGTTAGAGATCCGGTTAGGGTCACGATTGGACCTAGGGTTAGGGTTATGTTGAGGACTAGGGTTAGAGATCCGGTTAGGGTTACAATTGGACCTAGGGTTAGGGTTATGTTGAGGGCTAGCGTTAGAGATCCGGTTAGGGTTACGATTGGACCTAGGGTTAGGGTTATGTTGAGGGCAGGGATAGAGATCCGGTTAGGGTCACGATTGGACCTAGGGTTAGGGTTATGTTGAGGGCTAGGGTCAGAGATCCGGTTAGGGTTACAATTGGACCTAGGGTTAGGGTTATGTTGAGGGCTAGCGTTAGAGATCCGGTTAGGGTTACGATTGTACCTAGGGTTAGGGTTATGTTGAGGGCAGGGTTAGAGATCCGGTTAGGGTCACGATTGGACCTAGGGTTAGGGTTATGTTGAGGGCTAGAGTTAGAGATCCGGTTAGGGTTACAATTGGACCTAGGGTTAGGGTTATGTTGAGGGCTAGCGTTAGAGATCCGGTTAGGGTTACGATTGGACCTAGGGTTAGGGTTATGTTGAGGGCTAGGGTTAGAGATCCGGTTAGGGTTACGATTGGACCTAGGGTTAGGGTTATGTTGAGGGCTACGGTTAGAGATCCGGTTACGGTTGCGATTGCACCTAGGGTTAGTGTTATGTTGAGGGCTAGGGTTAGAGATCCGGTTACGGTTACGATTGCACCTAGGTTTAGGGTTATGTTGAGGGCTAGGGTTAGAGATCCGCTTAGGGTTACGATTGGACCTAGGGTTAGGGTTATGTTGAGGGCTAGGGTTAGAGATCCAGTTGGGGTTACGATTGGACCTAAGTTTAGGGTGATGTTGAGGGCTAGGGTTAGAGATACGGTTAGGGTCACGATTGCACCTTGGGTTAGGGTTATGTTGAGGGCTAGGGTTAGAGATCCGGTTAGGGTTACGATTGCACCTAGGGTTAGGGTTATGTTGAGAACTAGGTTTAGAGATTCGGTTAGGGTTACGATTGGACCTAGGGTTAGCGTTATGTTGAGCGTTATGGATAGAGATCCGGTTAGGGTCACGATTGTACCTTGGGTTAGGGTTATGTTGAGGGCTAGGGTTAGAGATCCGGTTAGGGTTACCATTGGACCTAGCGTTAGGGTTATGTTGAGGGCTAGGGTTAGAGAGACGGTTAGGGTTACGATTGGACCTAGGGTTAGGGTTATGTTGAGGGCTAGGGTTTGAGATCCGGTTAGGGTTACAATTGGACCTAGGGTTAGGGTTATGTTGAGGGCTAGGGTTAGAGATCCGGTTAGGGTTTCGATTGGACCTAGGGTTAGGGTTATGTTGAGGGCTAGGGTTAGAGATCCGGTTGGGGTTACGATTTGACCTAGGGTTAGGGTGATGTTGAGGGCTAGGGTTAGAGATCCGGTTAGGGTCACGATTGCACCTTGGGTTAGGGTGATGTTGAGGGCTAGGGTTAGAGATCCGGTTAGGGTTACGATTGCACCTAGGGTTAGGGTTATGTTGAGAACTAGGTTTAGAGATTCGGTTAGGGTTACGATTTGACCTAGGGTTAGCGTTATGTTGAGCGTTAGGGATAGAGATCCGGTTAGGGTCACGATTGGACCTAGGGTTAGGGTTATGTTGAGGGCTAGGGTTAGAGATACGGTTAGGGTCACGATTGGACCTAGGGTTAGGGTTATGTTGAGGGCTAGGGTTAGAGATCCGGTTAGGGTCACGATTTTACCTTGGGTTAGGGTTATGTTGAGGGCTAGGGTTAGAGATCCGGTTAGGGTTACCATTGGACCTAGGGTTAGGGTTATGTTGAGGGCTAGGGTTAGAGATCCGGTTAGGGTCCCGATTGTACCTTGGGTTAGGGTTATGTTGAGGGCTAGGGTTAGAGATCCGGTTAGGGTTACCATTGGACCTAGGGTTAGGGTTATGTTGAGGGCTAGGGTTAGAGATCCGGTTAGGGTTACGATTGGACCTAGGGTTAGGGTTATGTTGAGGGCTAGGGTTAGAGATCCGGTTAGGATTACGATTGGACCTAGGGTTAGGGTTATGTTGAGGGCGAGGGTTAGAGATCCGGTTAGGGTCACGATTGGACCTAGGGTTAGGGTTATGTTGAGGGCTAGGGTTAGAGAGACGGTTAGGGATACGATTGGACCTAGGGTTAGGGTTATGTTGAGGGCTAGGGTTAGAGATCCGGTTAGGGTTACGATTGCACCTAGGGTTAGGGTTTTGTTGAGGGCTAGGGTTAGAGATCCGGTTAGGGTTACGATTGGACCTAGGTTTAGGGCTATGTTGAGGGCTAGGGTTAGAGATCCGGTTAGGGTTACGATTGGACCTAGGGTTAGGGTTATGTTGAGGGCTAGTGTTGAGAGACGGTTAGGGTTCAGATTGGACCTAGGGTTAGGGTTATGTTGAGGGCTAGGGTTAGAGAGACGGTTAGGGTCACGATTGGACCTACGGTTAGGGTTATGTTGAGGGCTAGGGTTAGAGATCCGGTGAGAGTCACGATTGGACCTAGGGTTAGGGTTATGTTGAGGGCTAGGGTTAGAGAGTCGTTTACGGTTACGATTGGACCTAGGGTTAGGGTTATGTTGAGGGCTAGGTTTAGAGATCCGGTTAGGGTTACGATTGGACCTAGGGTTAGGGTTATGTTGAGGGCTAGGGTTAGAGATCCGGTTAGGGTTACGATTGGACCTAGCGTTAGGGTTATGTTGAGGGCTAGGGTTAGAGAGACAGTTAGGGTTACGATTGGACCTAGGGTTAGGGTTATGTTGAGGGCTAGGGTTAGAGAGACGGTTAGGGTTACGATTGGACCTAGGGTTAGGGTTATGTTGAGGGCAGGGTTAGAGATCCGGTTAGGGTCACGATTGGACCTAGGGTTAGGGTTATGTTGAGGGCTAGGGTTAGAGATCCGGTTAGGGTTACAATTGGACCTAGGGTTAGGGTTATGTTGAGGGCTAGGGTTAGAGATCCGGTTAGGGTTACGATTGGACCTAGGGTTAGGGTTATGTTGAGGGCTAGGGTTAGAGATCCGGTTGGGGTTACGATTGGACCTAGGGTTAGGGTGATGTTGAGGGCTAGGGTTAGAGATCCGGTTAGGGTCACGATTGCACCTTGGGTTAGGGTTATGTTGAGGGCTAGGGTTAGAGATCCGGTTAGGGTTACGATTGCACCTAGGGTTAGGGTTATGTTGAGAACTAGGTTTAGAGATTCCGTTAGGGTTACGATTGGACCTAGGGTTAGCGTTATGTTGAGCGTTAGGGATAGAGATCCGGTTAGGGTCACGATTGGACCTAGGGTTAGGGTTATGTTGAGGGCTAGGGTTAGAGAGACGGTTAGGGTCACGATTGGACCTAGGGTTAGGGTTATGTTGAGGGCTAGGGTCAGAGATCCGGTTAGGGTCACGATTGTACCTTGGGTTAGGGTTATTTGAGGGCTAGGGTTAGAGATCCGGTTAGGGTTACCATTGGACCTAGGGTTAGGGTTATGTTGAGGGCTAGGGTAGAGATCCGGTTAGGGTTACGATTGGACCTAGGGTTAGGGTTATGTTGAGGGCTAGGGTTAGAGATCCGGTTAGGGTTACAATTGGACCTAGGGTTAGGGTAATGTTGAGGGCGAGGGTTAGAGATCCGGTTAGGGTCACGATTGGACCTAGGGTTAGGGTTATGTTGAGGGCTAGGGTTAGAGAGACGGTTAGGGCTACGATTGGACCTAGGGTTAGGGTTATGTTGAGGGCTAGGGTTAGAGATCCGGTTAGGGTTACTATTGGTCCTAGGGTTAGGATTTTGTTGAGGGCTAGGGTTAGAGATCCGGTTAGGGTTACGATTGGACCTAGGGTTAGGGTTATGTTGAGGGCTAGTGTTGAGAGACGGTTAGGGTTCAGATTGGACCTAGGGTTAGGGTTATGTTGAGGGCTAGGGTTAGAGAGATGGTTAGGGTCACGATTGGACCTACGGTTAGGGTTATGTTGAGGGCTAGGGTTAGAGATCCGGTTAAGGTCACGATTGGACCTAGGGTTAGGGTTATGTTGAGGGCTAGGTTTAGAGATCCGGTTAGGGTTACGATTGGACCTAGGGTTAGGGTTATGTTGAGGGCTAGGGTTAGAGATCCGGTTAGGGTTACCATTGGACCTAGGGTTAGGGTTATGTTGAGGGCTAGGGTAGAGATCCGGTTAGGGTTACGATTGGACCTAGGGTTAGGGTTATGTTGAGGGCTAGGGTTAGAGATCCGGTTAGGGTTACGATTGGACCTAGGGTTAGGGTTATGTTGAGGGCTAGGGTTAGAGAGACGGTTAGGGCTACGATTGGACCTAGGGTTAGGGTTATGTTGAGGGCTAGGGTTAGAGATCCGGTTAGGGTTACTATTGGTCCTAGGGTTAGGATTTTGTTGAGGGCTAGGGTTAGAGATCCAGTTAGGGTTACGATTGGACCTAGGGTTAGGGTTATGTTGAGGGCTAGTGTTGAGAGACGGTTAGGGTTCAGATTGGACCTAGGGTTAGGGTTATGTTGAGGGCTAGGGTTAGAGAGATGGTTAGGGTCACGATTGGACCTACGGTTAGGGTTATGTTGAGGGCTAGGGTTAGAGATCCGGTTAAGGTCATGATTGGACCTAGGGTTAGGGTTATGTTGAGGGCTAGGGTTAGAGAGACGTTTAGGGTTACGATTGGACCTAGGGTTAGGGTTATGTTGAGGGCTAGGTTTAGAGATCCGGTTAGGGTTACGATTGGACCTAGGGTTAGGGTTATGTTGAGGGCTAGGGTTAGAGATCCGGTTAGGGTTACGATTGGACCTAGCGTTAGGGTTATGTTGAGGACTAGGGTTAGAGAGACGGTTAGGGTTACGATTGGACCTAGGGTTAGGGTTATGTTGAGGGCTAGGTTTAGAGATCCGGTTAGGGTTACGATTGGACCTAGGGTTAGGGTTATGTTGAGGTCTAGGGTAAGAGATCCGGTTAGGGTTACGATTGGACCTAGCGTTAGGGTTATGTTGAGGGCTAGGGTTAGAGAGACGGTTAGGGTTACGATTGGACCTAGGGTTAGGGTTATGTTGAGGGCTCGGGTTAGAGAGACGGTTAGGGTTACGATTGGACCTAGGGTTAGGGTTATGTTGGGGGCAGGGTTAGAGATCCGGTTAGGGTCACGATTGGACCTAGGGTTAGGGTTATGTTGAGGGCTAGGGTTAGAGATCCGGTTAGGGTTACAATTGGACCTAGGGTTAGGGTTATGTTGAGGGCTAGGGTTAGAGATCCGGTTAGGGTTACGATTGGACCTAGGGTTAGGGTTATGTTGAGGGCTAGGGTTACAGATCCAGTTAGGGTTACGATTGGACCTAGGGTTAGGGTGATGTTGAGGGCTAGGGTTAGAGATCCGGTTAGGGTCACGATTGCACCTTGGGTTAGGGTTATGTTGAGGGCTAGGGTTAGAGATCCGGTTAGGGTTACGATTGCACCTAGGGTTAGGGTTATGTTGAGAACTAGGTTTAGAGATTCGGTTAGGGTTACGATTGGACCTAGGGTTAGCGTTATGTTGAGCGTTAGGGATAGAGATCCGGTTAGGGTCACGATTGGACCTAGGGTTAGGGTTATGTTGAGGGCTAGGGTTAGAGATCCGGTTAGGGTTACGATTGCACCTAGGGTTAGGGTTATGTTGAGAACTAGGTTTAGAGATTCGGTTAGGGTTACGATTGGACCTAGGGTTAGCGTTATGTTGAGCGTTAGGGATAGAGATCCGGTTAGGGTTACGATTGGACCTAGGGTTAGGGTTCTGTTGAGGGCTAGGGTTAGAGATCCGGTTAGGGTCACGATTGTACCTTGGGTTAGGGTTATGTTGAGGGCTAGGGTTAGAGATCCGGTTAGGGTTACCATTGGACCTAGGGTTAGGGTTATGTTGAGGGCTAGGGTTAGAGATCCGGTTAGGGTTACGATTGGACCTAGGGTTAGGGTTATGTTGAGGGTAGGGTTAGAGATCCGGGTAGGGTTACGATTGGACCTAGCGTTAGGGTTATGTTGAGGGCTAGGGTTAGAGAGACGGTTAGGGTTACGATTGGACCTAGGGTTAGGGTTATGTTGAGGGCTAGGGTTAGAGAGACGGTTAGGGTTACGATTGGACCTAGGGTTAGGGTTATGTTGAGGGCAGGGTTAGAGATCCGGTTAGGGTCACGATTGGACCTAGGGTTAGGGTTATGTTGAGGGCTAGGGTTAGAGATCCGGTTAGGGTTTCGATTGGACCTAGGGTTAGGGTTATGTTGAGGGCTAGGGTTAGAGATCCGGTTGGGGTTACGATTTGACCTAGGGTTAGGGTGATGTTGAGGGCTAGGGTTAGAGATACGGTTAGGGTCACGATTGCACCTTGGGTTAGGGTGATGTTGAGGGCTAGGGTTAGAGATCCGGTTAGGGTTACGATTGCACCTAGGGTTAGGGTTATGTTGAGAACTAGGTTTAGAGATTCGGTTAGGGTTACGATTGGACCTAGGGTTAGCGTTATGTTGAGCGTTAGGGATAGAGATCCGGTTAGGGTCACGATTGGACCTAGGGTTAGGGTTATGTTGAGGGCTAGGGTTAGAGATACGGTTAGGGTCACGATTGGACCTAGGGTTAGGGTTATGTTGAGGGCTAGGGTTAGAGATCCGGTTAGGGTCACGATTTTACCTTGGGTTAGGGTTATGTTGAGGGCTAGGGTTAGAGATCCGGTTAGGGTTACCATTGGACCTAGGGTTAGGGTTATGTTGAGGGCTAGGGTTAGAGATCCGGTTAGGGTTACGATTGGACCTAGGGTTAGGGTTATGTTGAGGGCTAGGGTTAGAGATCCGGTTAGGATTACGATTGGACCTAGGGTTAGGGTTATGTTGAGGGCGAGGGTTAGAGATCCGGTAAGGGTCACGATTGGACCTAGGGTTAGGGTTATGTTGAGGGCTAGGGTTAGAGAGACGGTTAGGGATACGATTGGACCTAGGGTTAGGGTTATGTTGAGGGCTAGGGTTAGAGATCCGGTTAGGGTTACGATTGCACCTAGGGTTAGGGTTTTGTTGAGGGCTAGGGTTAGAGATCCGGTTAGGGTTACGATTGGACCTAGGTTTAGGGCTATGTTGAGGGCTAGGGTTAGAGATCCGGTTAGGGTTACGATTGGACCTAGGGTTAGGGTTATGTTGAGGGCTAGTGTTGAGAGACGGTTAGGGTTCAGATTGGACCTAGGGTTAGGGTTATGTTGAGGGCTAGGGTTAGAGAGACGGTTAGGGTCACGATTGGACCTACGGTTAGGGTTATGTTGAGGGCTAGGGTTAGAGATCCGGTGAGGGTCACGATTGGACCTAGGGTTAGGGTTATGTTGAGGGCTAGGGTTAGAGAGTCGTTTACGGTTACGATTGGACCTAGGGTTAGGGTTATGTTGAGGGCTAGGTTTAGAGATCCGGTTAGGGTTACGATTGGACCTAGGGTTAGGGTTATGTTGAGGGCTAGGGTTAGAGATCCGGTTACGGTTACGATTGGACCTAGCGTTAGGGTTATGTTGAGGGCTAGGGTTAGAGAGACAGTTAGAGTTACGATTGGACCTAGGGTTAGGGTTATGTTGAGGGCTAGGGTTAGAGAGACGGTTAGGGTTACGATTGGACCTAGGGTTAGGGTTATGTTGAGGGCAGGGTTAGAGATCCGGTTAGGGTCACGATTGGACCTAGGGTTAGGGTTATGTTGAGGGCTAGGGTTAGAGATCCGGTTAGGGTTACAATTGGACCTAGGGTTAGGGTTATGTTGAGGGCTAGGGTTAGAGATCCGGTTAGGGTTACGATTGGACCTAGGGTTAGGGTTATGTTGAGGGCTAGGGTTAGAGATCCGGTTGGGGTTACGATTGGACCTAGGGTTAGGGTTATGTTGAGGGCTAGGGTTAGAGAGACGGTTAGGGTTACGATTGGACCTAGGGTTAGGGTTATGTTGAGGGCAGGGTTAGAGATCCGGTTAGGGTCACGATTGGACCTAGGGTTAGGGTTATGTTGAGGACTAGGGTTAGAGATCCGGTTAGGGTTACAATTGGACCTAGGGTTAGGGTTATGTTGAGGGCTAGCGTTAGAGATCCGGTTAGGGTTACGATTGGACCTAGGGTTAGGGTTATGTTGAGGGCAGGGATAGAGATCCGGTTAGGGTCACGATTGGACCTAGGGTTAGGGTTATGTTGAGGGCTAGGGTCAGAGATCCGGTTAGGGTTACAATTGGACCTAGGGTTAGGGTTATGTTGAGGGCTAGCGTTAGAGATCCGGTTAGGGTTACGATTGTACCTAGGGTTAGGGTTATGTTGAGGGCAGGGTTAGAGATCCGGTTAGGGTCACGATTGGACCTAGGGTTAGGGTTATGTTGAGGGCTAGAGTTAGAGATCCGGTTAGGGTTACAATTGGACCTAGGGTTAGGGTTATGTTGAGGGCTAGCGTTAGAGATCCGGTTAGGGTTACGATTGGACCTAGGGTTAGGGTTATGTTGAGGGCTAGGGTTAGAGATCCGGTTAGGGTTACGATTGGACCTAGGGTTAGGGTTATGTTGAGGGCTACGGTTAGAGATCCGGTTACGGTTGCGATTGCACCTAGGGTTAGTGTTATGTTGAGGGCTAGGGTTAGAGATCCGGTTACGGTTACGATTGCACCTAGGTTTAGGGTTATGTTGAGGGCTAGGGTTAGAGATCCGCTTAGGGTTACGATTGGACCTAGGGTTAGGGTTATGTTGAGGGCTAGGGTTAGAGATCCAGTTGGGGTTACGATTGGACCTAAGTTTAGGGTGATGTTGAGGGCTAGGGTTAGAGATACGGTTAGGGTCACGATTGCACCTTGGGTTAGGGTTATGTTGAGGGCTAGGGTTAGAGATCCGGTTAGGGTTACGATTGCACCTAGGGTTAGGGTTATGTTGAGAACTAGGTTTAGAGATTCGGTTAGGGTTACGATTGGACCTAGGGTTAGCGTTATGTTGAGCGTTATGGATAGAGATCCGGTTAGGGTCACGATTGTACCTTGGGTTAGGGTTATGTTGAGGGCTAGGGTTAGAGATCCGGTTAGGGTTACCATTGGACCTAGCGTTAGGGTTATGTTGAGGGCTAGGGTTAGAGAGACGGTTAGGGTTACGATTGGACCTAGGGTTAGGGTTATGTTGAGGGCTAGGGTTTGAGATCCGGTTAGGGTTACAATTGGACCTAGGGTTAGGGTTATGTTGAGGGCTAGGGTTAGAGATCCGGTTAGGGTTTCGATTGGACCTAGGGTTAGGGTTATGTTGAGGGCTAGGGTTAGAGATCCGGTTGGGGTTACGATTTGACCTAGGGTTAGGGTGATGTTGAGGGCTAGGGTTAGAGATCCGGTTAGGGTCACGATTGCACCTTGGGTTAGGGTGATGTTGAGGGCTAGGGTTAGAGATCCGGTTAGGGTTACGATTGCACCTAGGGTTAGGGTTATGTTGAGAACTAGGTTTAGAGATTCGGTTAGGGTTACGATTTGACCTAGGGTTAGCGTTATGTTGAGCGTTAGGGATAGAGATCCGGTTAGGGTCACGATTGGACCTAGGGTTAGGGTTATGTTGAGGGCTAGGGTTAGAGATACGGTTAGGGTCACGATTGGACCTAGGGTTAGGGTTATGTTGAGGGCTAGGGTTAGAGATCCGGTTAGGGTCACGATTTTACCTTGGGTTAGGGTTATGTTGAGGGCTAGGGTTAGAGATCCGGTTAGGGTTACCATTGGACCTAGGGTTAGGGTTATGTTGAGGGCTAGGGTTAGAGATCCGGTTAGGGTCCCGATTGTACCTTGGGTTAGGGTTATGTTGAGGGCTAGGGTTAGAGATCCGGTTAGGGTTACCATTGGACCTAGGGTTAGGGTTATGTTGAGGGCTAGGGTTAGAGATCCGGTTAGGGTTACGATTGGACCTAGGGTTAGGGTTATGTTGAGGGCTAGGGTTAGAGATCCGGTTAGGATTACGATTGGACCTAGGGTTAGGGTTATGTTGAGGGCGAGGGTTAGAGATCCGGTTAGGGTCACGATTGGACCTAGGGTTAGGGTTATGTTGAGGGCTAGGGTTAGAGAGACGGTTAGGGATACGATTGGACCTAGGGTTAGGGTTATGTTGAGGGCTAGGGTTAGAGATCCGGTTAGGGTTACGATTGCACCTAGGGTTAGGGTTTTGTTGAGGGCTAGGGTTAGAGATCCGGTTAGGGTTACGATTGGACCTAGGTTTAGGGCTATGTTGAGGGCTAGGGTTAGAGATCCGGTTAGGGTTACGATTGGACCTAGGGTTAGGGTTATGTTGAGGGCTAGTGTTGAGAGACGGTTAGGGTTCAGATTGGACCTAGGGTTAGGGTTATGTTGAGGGCTAGGGTTAGAGAGACGGTTAGGGTCACGATTGGACCTACGGTTAGGGTTATGTTGAGGGCTAGGGTTAGAGATCCGGTGAGAGTCACGATTGGACCTAGGGTTAGGATTATGTTGAGGGCTAGGGTTAGAGAGTCGTTTACGGTTACGATTGGACCTAGGGTTAGGGTTATGTTGAGGGCTAGGTTTAGAGATCCGGTTAGGGTTACGATTGGACCTAGGGTTAGGGTTATGTTGAGGGCTAGGGTTAGAGATCCGGTTAGGGTTACGATTGGACCTAGCGTTAGGGTTATGTTGAGGGCTAGGGTTAGAGAGACAGTTAGGGTTACGATTGGACCTAGGGTTAGGGTTATGTTGAGGGCTAGGGTTAGAGAGACGGTTAGGGTTACGATTGGACCTAGGGTTAGGGTTATGTTGAGGGCAGGGTTAGAGATCCGGTTAGGGTCACGATTGGACCTAGGGTTAGGGTTATGTTGAGGGCTAGGGTTAGAGATCCGGTTAGGGTTACAATTGGACCTAGGGTTAGGGTTATGTTGAGGGCTAGGGTTAGAGATCCGGTTAGGGTTACGATTGGACCTAGGGTTAGGGTTATGTTGAGGGCTAGGGTTAGAGATCCGGTTGGGGTTACGATTGGACCTAGGGTTAGGGTGATGTTGAGGGCTAGGGTTAGAGATCCGGTTAGGGTCACGATTGCACCTTGGGTTAGGGTTATGTTGAGGGCTAGGGTTAGAGATCCGGTTAGGGTTACGATTGCACCTAGGGTTAGGGTTATGTTGAGAACTAGGTTTAGAGATTCCGTTAGGGTTACGATTGGACCTAGGGTTAGCGTTATGTTGAGCGTTAGGGATAGAGATCCGGTTAGGGTCACGATTGGACCTAGGGTTAGGGTTATGTTGAGGGCTAGGGTTAGAGAGACGGTTAGGGTCACGATTGGACCTAGGGTTAGGGTTATGTTGAGGGCTAGGGTCAGAGATCCGGTTAGGGTCACGATTGTACCTTGGGTTAGGGTTATTTGAGGGCTAGGGTTAGAGATCCGGTTAGGGTTACCATTGGACCTAGGGTTAGGGTTATGTTGAGGGCTAGGGTAGAGATCCGGTTAGGGTTACGATTGGACCTAGGGTTAGGGTTATGTTGAGGGCTAGGGTTAGAGATCCGGTTAGGGTTACAATTGGACCTAGGGTTAGGGTAATGTTGAGGGCGAGGGTTAGAGATCCGGTTAGGGTCACGATTGGACCTAGGGTTAGGGTTATGTTGAGGGCTAGGGTTAGAGAGACGGTTAGGGCTACGATTGGACCTAGGGTTAGGGTTATGTTGAGGGCTAGGGTTAGAGATCCGGTTAGGGTTACTATTGGTCCTAGGGTTAGGATTTTGTTGAGGGCTAGGGTTAGAGATCCGGTTAGGGTTACGATTGGACCTAGGGTTAGGGTTATGTTGAGGGCTAGTGTTGAGAGACGGTTAGGGTTCAGATTGGACCTAGGGTTAGGGTTATGTTGAGGGCTAGGGTTAGAGAGATGGTTAGGGTCACGATTGGACCTACGGTTAGGGTTATGTTGAGGGCTAGGGTTAGAGATCCGGTTAAGGTCACGATTGGACCTAGGGTTAGGGTTATGTTGAGGGCTAGGTTTAGAGATCCGGTTAGGGTTACGATTGGACCTAGGGTTAGGGTTATGTTGAGGGCTAGGGTTAGAGATCCGGTTAGGGTTACCATTGGACCTAGGGTTAGGGTTATGTTGAGGGCTAGGGTAGAGATCCGGTTAGGGTTACGATTGGACCTAGGGTTAGGGTTATGTTGAGGGCTAGGGTTAGAGATCCGGTTAGGGTTACGATTGGACCTAGGGTTAGGGTAATGTTGAGGGCGAGGGTTAGAGATCCGGTTAGGGTCACGATTGGACCTAGGGTTAGGGTTATGTTGAGGGCTAGGGTTAGAGAGACGGTTAGGGCTACGATTGGACCTAGGGTTAGGGTTATGTTGAGGGCTAGGGTTAGAGATCCGGTTAGGGTTACTATTGGTCCTAGGGTTAGGATTTTGTTGAGGGCTAGGGTTAGAGATCCAGTTAGGGTTACGATTGGACCTAGGGTTAGGGTTATGTTGAGGGCTAGTGTTGAGAGACGGTTAGGGTTCAGATTGGACCTAGGGTTAGGGTTATGTTGAGGGCTAGGGTTAGAGAGATGGTTAGGGTCACGATTGGACCTACGGTTAGGGTTATGTTGAGGGCTAGGGTTAGAGATCCGGTTAAGGTCATGATTGGACCTAGGGTTAGGGTTATGTTGAGGGCTAGGGTTAGAGAGACGTTTAGGGTTACGATTGGACCTAGGGTTAGGGTTATGTTGAGGGCTAGGTTTAGAGATCCGGTTAGGGTTACGATTGGACCTAGGGTTAGGGTTATGTTGAGGGCTAGGGTTAGAGATCCGGTTAGGGTTACGATTGGACCTAGCGTTAGGGTTATGTTGAGGACTAGGGTTAGAGAGACGGTTAGGGTTACGATTGGACCTAGGGTTAGGGTTATGTTGAGGGCTAGGTTTAGAGATCCGGTTAGGGTTACGATTGGACCTAGGGTTAGGGTTATGTTGAGGTCTAGGGTAAGAGATCCGGTTAGGGTTACGATTGGACCTAGCGTTAGGGTTATGTTGAGGGCTAGGGTTAGAGAGACGGTTAGGGTTACGATTGGACCTAGGGTTAGGGTTATGTTGAGGGCTCGGGTTAGAGAGACGGTTAGGGTTACGATTGGACCTAGGGTTAGGGTTATGTTGGGGGCAGGGTTAGAGATCCGGTTAGGGTCACGATTGGACCTAGGGTTAGGGTTATGTTGAGGGCTAGGGTTAGAGATCCGGTTAGGGTTACAATTGGACCTAGGGTTAGGGTTATGTTGAGGGCTAGGGTTAGAGATCCGGTTAGGGTTACGATTGGACCTAGGGTTAGGGTTATGTTGAGGGCTAGGGTTACAGATCCAGTTAGGGTTACGATTGGACCTAGGGTTAGGGTGATGTTGAGGGCTAGGGTTAGAGATCCGGTTAGGGTCACGATTGCACCTTGGGTTAGGGTTATGTTGAGGGCTAGGGTTAGAGATCCGGTTAGGGTTACGATTGCACCTAGGGTTAGGGTTATGTTGAGAACTAGGTTTAGAGATTCGGTTAGGGTTACGATTGGACCTAGGGTTAGCGTTATGTTGAGCGTTAGGGATAGAGATCCGGTTAGGGTCACGATTGGACCTAGGGTTAGGGTTATGTTGAGGGCTAGGGTTAGAGATCCGGTTAGGGTTACGATTGCACCTAGGGTTAGGGTTATGTTGAGAACTAGGTTTAGAGATTCGGTTAGGGTTACGATTGGACCTAGGGTTAGCGTTATGTTGAGCGTTAGGGATAGAGATCCGGTTAGGGTCACGATTGGACCTAGGGTTAGGGTTATGTTGAGGGCTAGGGTTAGAGATCCGGTTAGGGTTACGATTGCACCTAGGGTTAGGGTTATGTTGAGAACTAGGTTTAGAGATCCGGTTAGGGTTACGATTGGACCTAGGGTTAGGGTTATGTTGAGGGTAGGGTTAGAGATCCGGGTAGGGTTACGATTGGACCTAGCGTTAGGGTTATGTTGAGGGCTAGGGTTAGAGAGACGGTTAGGGTTACGATTGGACCTAGGGTTAGGGTTATGTTGAGGGCTAGGGTTAGAGAGACGGTTAGGGTTACGATTGGACCTAGGGTTAGGGTTATGTTGAGGGCAGGGTTAGAGATCCGGTTAGGGTCACGATTGGACCTAGGGTTAGGGTTATGTTGAGGGCTAGGGTTAGAGATCCGGTTAGGGTTTCGATTGGACCTAGGGTTAGGGTTATGTTGAGGGCTAGGGTTAGAGATCCGGTTGGGGTTACGATTTGACCTAGGGTTAGGGTGATGTTGAGGGCTAGGGTTAGAGATACGGTTAGGGTCACGATTGCACCTTGGGTTAGGGTGATGTTGAGGGCTAGGGTTAGAGATCCGGTTAGGGTTACGATTGCACCTAGGGTTAGGGTTATGTTGAGAACTAGGTTTAGAGATTCGGTTAGGGTTACGATTGGACCTAGGGTTAGCGTTATGTTGAGCGTTAGGGATAGAGATCCGGTTAGGGTCACGATTGGACCTAGGGTTAGGGTTATGTTGAGGGCTAGGGTTAGAGATACGGTTAGGGTCACGATTGGACCTAGGGTTAGGGTTATGTTGAGGGCTAGGGTTAGAGATCCGGTTAGGGTCACGATTTTACCTTGGGTTAGGGTTATGTTGAGGGCTAGGGTTAGAGATCCGGTTAGGGTTACCATTGGACCTAGGGTTAGGGTTATGTTGAGGGCTAGGGTTAGAGATCCGGTTAGGGTTACGATTGGACCTAGGGTTAGGGTTATGTTGAGGGCTAGGGTTAGAGATCCGGTTAGGATTACGATTGGACCTAGGGTTAGGGTTATGTTGAGGGCGAGGGTTAGAGATCCGGTAAGGGTCACGATTGGACCTAGGGTTAGGGTTATGTTGAGGGCTAGGGTTAGAGAGACGGTTAGGGATACGATTGGACCTAGGGTTAGGGTTATGTTGAGGGCTAGGGTTAGAGATCCGGTTAGGGTTACGATTGCACCTAGGGTTAGGGTTTTGTTGAGGGCTAGGGTTAGAGATCCGGTTAGGGTTACGATTGGACCTAGGTTTAGGGCTATGTTGAGGGCTAGGGTTAGAGATCCGGTTAGGGTTACGATTGGACCTAGGGTTAGGGTTATGTTGAGGGCTAGTGTTGAGAGACGGTTAGGGTTCAGATTGGACCTAGGGTTAGGGTTATGTTGAGGGCTAGGGTTAGAGAGACGGTTAGGGTCACGATTGGACCTACGGTTAGGGTTATGTTGAGGGCTAGGGTTAGAGATCCGGTGAGGGTCACGATTGGACCTAGGGTTAGGGTTATGTTGAGGGCTAGGGTTAGAGAGTCGTTTACGGTTACGATTGGACCTAGGGTTAGGGTTATGTTGAGGGCTAGGTTTAGAGATCCGGTTAGGGTTACGATTGGACCTAGGGTTAGGGTTATGTTGAGGGCTAGGGTTAGAGATCCGGTTACGGTTACGATTGGACCTAGCGTTAGGGTTATGTTGAGGGCTAGGGTTAGAGAGACAGTTAGAGTTACGATTGGACCTAGGGTTAGGGTTATGTTGAGGGCTAGGGTTAGAGAGACGGTTAGGGTTACGATTGGACCTAGGGTTAGGGTTATGTTGAGGGCAGGGTTAGAGATCCGGTTAGGGTCACGATTGGACCTAGGGTTAGGGTTATGTTGAGGGCTAGGGTTAGAGATCCGGTTAGGGTTACAATTGGACCTAGGGTTAGGGTTATGTTGAGGGCTAGGGTTAGAGATCCGGTTAGGGTTACGATTGGACCTAGGGTTAGGGTTATGTTGAGGGCTAGGGTTAGAGATCCGGTTGGGGTTACGATTGGACCTAGGGTTAGGGTGATGTTGAGGGCTAGGGTTAGAGATCCGGTTAGGGTCACGATTGCACCTTGGGTTAGGGTTATGTTGAGGGCTAGGGTTAGAGAGACGGTTAGGGTTACGATTGGACCTAGGGTTAGGGTTATGTTGAGGGCAGGGTTAGAGATCCGGTTAGGGTCCCGATTGTACCTTGGGTTAGGGTTATGTTGAGGGCTAGGGTTAGAGATCCGGTTAGGGTTACCATTGGACCTAGGGTTAGGGTTATGTTGAGGGCTAGGGTTAGAGATCCGGTTAGGGTTACGATTGGACCTAGGGTTAGGGTTATGTTGAGGGCTAGGGTTAGAGATCCGGTTAGGATTACGATTGGACCTAGGGTTAGGGTTATGTTGAGGGCGAGGGTTAGAGATCCGGTAAGGGTCACGATTGGACCTAGGGTTAGGGTTATGTTGAGGGCTAGGGTTAGAGAGACGGTTAGGGATACGATTGGACCTAGGGTTAGGGTTATGTTGAGGGCTAGGGTTAGAGATCCGGTTAGGGTTACGATTGCACCTAGGGTTAGGGTTTTGTTGAGGGCTAGGGTTAGAGATCCGGTTAGGGTTACGATTGGACCTAGGTTTAGGGCTATGTTGAGGGCTAGGGTTAGAGATCCGGTTAGGGTTACGATTGGACCTAGGGTTAGGGTTATGTTGAGGGCTAGTGTTGAGAGACGGTTAGGGTTCAGATTGGACCTAGGGTTAGGGTTATGTTGAGGGCTAGGGTTAGAGAGACGGTTAGGGTCACGATTGGACCTACGGTTAGGGTTATGTTGAGGGCTAGGGTTAGAGATCCGGTGAGGGTCACGATTGGACCTAGGGTTAGGGTTATGTTGAGGGCTAGGGTTAGAGAGTCGTTTACGGTTACGATTGGACCTAGGGTTAGGGTTATGTTGAGGGCTAGGTTTAGAGATCCGGTTAGGGTTACGATTGGACCTAGGGTTAGGGTTATGTTGAGGGCTAGGGTTAGAGATCCGGTTACGGTTACGATTGGACCTAGCGTTAGGGTTATGTTGAGGGCTAGGGTTAGAGAGACAGTTAGAGTTCCGATTGGACCTAGGGTTAGGGTTATGTTGAGGGCTAGGGTTAGAGAGACGGTTAGGGTTACGATTGGACCTAGGGTTAGGGTTATGTTGAGGGCAGGGTTAGAGATCCGGTTAGGGTCACGATTGGACCTAGGGTTAGGGTTATGTTGAGGGCTAGGGTTAGAGATCCGGTTAGGGTTACAATTGGACCTAGGGTTAGGGTTATGTTGAGGGCTAGGGTTAGAGATCCGGTTAGGGTTACGATTGGACCTAGGGTTAGGGTTATGTTGAGGGCTAGGGTTAGAGATCCGGTTGGGGTTACGATTGGACCTAGGGTTAGGGTGATGTTGAGGGCTAGGGTTAGAGATCCGGTTAGGGTCACGATTGCACCTTGGGTTAGGGTTATGTTGAGGGCTAGGGTTAGAGATCCGGTTAGGGTTACGATTGCACCTAGGGTTAGGGTTATGTTGAGAACTAGGTTTAGAGATTCCGTTAGGGTTACGATTGGACCTAGGGTTAGCGTTATGTTGAGCGTTAGGGATAGAGATCCGGTTAGGGTCACGATTGGACCTAGGGTTAGGGTTATGTTGAGGGCTAGGGTTAGAGAGACGGTTAGGGTCACGATTGGACCTAGGGTTAGGGTTATGTTGAGGGCTAGGGTTAGAGATCCGGTTAGGGTCACGATTGTACCTTGGGTTAGGGTTATTTGAGGGCTAGGGTTAGAGATCCGGTTAGGGTTACCATTGGACCTAGGGTTAGGGTTATGTTGAGGGCTAGGGTAGAGATCCGGTTAGGGTTACGATTGGACCTAGGGTTAGGGTTATGTTGAGGGCTAGGGTTAGAGATCCGGTTAGGGTTACGATTGGACCTAGGGTTAGGGTAATGTTGAGGGCGAGGGTTAGAGATCCGGTTAGGGTCACGATTGGACCTAGGGTTAGGGTTATGTTGAGGGTAGGGTTAGAGAGACGGTTAGGGCTACGATTGGACCTAGGGTTAGGGTTATGTTGAGGGCTAGGGTTAGAGATCCGGTTAGGGTTACTATTGGTCCTAGGGTTAGGATTTTGTTGAGGGCTAGGGTTAGAGATCCGGTTAGGGTTACGATTGGACCTAGGGTTAGGGTTATGTTGAGGGCTAGTGTTGAGAGACGGTTAGGGTTCAGATTGGACCTAGGGTTAGGGTTATGTTGAGGGCTAGGGTTAGAGAGACGGTTAGGGTCACGATTGGACCTACGGTTAGGGTTATGTTGAGGGCTAGGGTTAGAGATCCGGTTAAGGTCACGATTGGACCTAGGGTTAGGGTTATGTTGAGGGCTAGGGTTAGAGAGACGTTTAGGGTTACGATTGGACCTAGGGTTAGGGTTATGTTGAGGGCTAGGTTTAGAGATCCGGTTAGGGTTACGATTGGACCTAGGGTTAGGGTTATGTTGAGGGCTAGGGTTAGAGATCCGGTTAGGGTTACGATTGGACCTAGCGTTAGGGTTATGTTGAGGACTAGGGTTAGAGAGACGGTTAGGGTTACGATTGGACCTAGGGTTAGGGTTATGTTGAGGGCTAGGGTTAGAGAGACGGTTAGGGTTACGATTGGACCTAGGGTTAGGGTTATGTTGGGGGCAGGGTTAGAGATCCGGTTAGGGTCACGATTGGACCTAGGGTTAGGGTTATGTTGAGGGCTAGGGTTAGAGATCCGGTTAGGGTTACAATTGGACCTAGGGTTAGGGTTATGTTGAGGGCTAGGGTTAGAGATCCGGTTAGGGTTACGATTGGACCTAGGGTTAGGGTTATGTTGAGGGCTAGGGTTACAGATCCAGTTAGGGTTACGATTGGACCTAGGGTTAGGGTGATGTTGAGGGCTAGGGTTAGAGATCCGGTTAGGGTCACGATTGCACCTTGGGTTAGGGTTATGTTGAGAACTAGGTTTAGAGATTCGGTTAGGGTTACGATTGGACCTAGGGTTAGCGTTATGTTGAGCGTTAGGGATAGAGATCCGGTTGGGGTCACGATTGGACCTAGGGTTAGGGATATGTTGAGGGCGAGGGTTAGAGATCCGGTTAGGGTCACGATTGGACCTAGGGTTAGGGTTATGTTGAGGGCTAGGGTTAGAGAGACGGTTAGGGATACGATTGGACCTAGGGTTAGGGTTATGTTGAGGGCTAGGGTTAGAGATCCGGTTAGGGTTACGATTGGACCTAGGGTTAGGATTTTGTTGAGGGCTAGGGTTAGAGATCCGGTTAGTGTTACGATTGGACCTAGGTTTAGGGGTATGTTGAGGGCTAGGGTTAGAGATCCGGTTAGGGTTACGATTGGACCTAGGGTTAGGGTTATGTTGAGGGCTAGTGTTGAGAGACGGTTAGGGTTCAGATTGGACCTAGGGTTAGGGTTATTTTGAGGGCTAGGGTTAGAGAGACGGTTAGGGTCACGATTGGACCTACGGTTAGGGTTATGTTGAGGGCTAGGGTTAGAGATCCGGTTAGGGTCACGATTGGACCTAGGGTTAGGGTTATGTTGAGGGCTAGGGTTAGAGAGACGTTTAGGGTTACGATTGGACCTAGGGTTAGGGTTATGTTGAGGGCTAGGTTTAGATATCCGGTTAGGGTTACGATTGGACCTAGGGTTAGGGTTATGTTGAGGGCTAGGGTTAGAGATCCGGTTAGGGTTACGATTGGACCTAGCGTTAGGGTTATGTTGAGGGCTAGGGTTAGAGAGACGGTTAGGGTTACGATTGGACCTAGGGTTAGGGTTATGTTGAGGGCAGGGTTAGAGATCCGGTTAGGGTCACGATTGGACCTAGGGTTAGGGTTATGTTGAGGGCTAGGGTTAGAGATCCGGTTAGGGTTACAATTGGACCTAGGGTTAGGGTTATGTTGAGGGCTAGGGTTAGAGATCCGGTTAGGGTTACGATTGGACCTAGGGTTAGGGTTATGTTGAGGGCTAGGGTTAGAGTTCCGGTTAGTGTTACGATTGGACCTAGGGTTAGGGTTATGTTGAGGGCTAGGGTTAGAGAAACGGTTAGGGTTCCGATTGGACCTAGGGTTAGGGTTATGTTGAGGGCTAGGGTTAGAGATCCGGGTAGGGTTACGATTGAACCTAGGGTTAGGGTTATGTTGAGGGCTAGGGTTAGAGATCCGGTTACGGTTACAATTGGACCTAGGGTTAGTGTTATGTTGAGGGCTAGGGTTAGAGATCCGGTTACGGTTACGATTGCATCTAGGGTTAGGGTTATGTTGAGGGCTAGGGTTAGAGATCCGCTTAGAGTTACGATTGGACCTAGGGTTAGGGTTATGTTGAGGGCTAGGGTTAGAGATCCGGGTAGGGTTACGATTGGACCTAGGGTTAGGGTTATGTTGAGGGCTAGGGTTAGAGATCCGGTTACAGTTACGATTGGACCTAGGGTTAGGGTTATGTTGAGGGCTAGGGTTAGAGATACGGTTAGGGTCACGATTGGACCTAGGGTTAGGGTTATGTTGAGGGCTAGGGATAGAGATACGGTTAGGGTCACGATTGGACCTAGGGTTAGGGTTATGTTGAGGGCTAGGGTTAGAGATCCGGTTAGGGTCACGATTGTACCTTGGGTTAGGGTTATGTTGAGGGCTAGGGTTAGAGATCCGGTTAGGGTCACGATTGGACCTAGGGTTAGGGTTATGTTGAGGGCTAGGGTTAGAGATCCGGTTAAGGTCACGTTTGGACCTAGGGTTAGGGTTATGTTGACGGCTAGGGTTAGAGATCCGGTTAGGGTTATGATTGGACCTAGGGTTAGGGTGATTTTGAGGGCTAGGGTTAGAGATCCGGTTAGGGTTACGATTGCACCTAGGGTTAGGGTTATGTTGAGAACTAGGTTTAGAGATTCGGTTAGGGTTACGATTGGACCTAGGGTTAGCGTTATGTTGAGCGCTAGGGATAGAGATCCGGTTAGGGTCACGATTGGACCTAGGGTTAGGGTTATGTTGAGGGCTAGGGTTAGACATCCGGTTAGGGTTACGATTGGACCTAGGGTTAGGGTTATGTTGACGGCTAGGGTTAGAGATCCGGTTAGGGTTACGATTGGACCTAGGGTTAGGGTGATGTTGAGGGCTAGGGTTAGAGATCCGGTTAGGGTTACGATTGGACCTAGGGTTACGGTGATGTTGATGGCTAGGGTTAGAGATCCGGTTGGGGATACGATTGGACCTAGGGTTAGGGTCATGTTGAGGGTTAGGGTTAGAGATCCGGTTATAGTTACGATTGGACCTAGGGTTAGGGTTATGTTGAGGGCTAGGGTTAGAGATCCGGTTAGGGTTACGATTGGACCTAGGGTTAGGGTTATGTTGAGGGCTAGGTTAGAGATCCGGTTAGGGTTACGATTGGACCTAGGGTTAGGGTTATGTTGAGGGCTAGGGTTAGAGATCCGGTTAGGGTTACGATTGGACCTAGGGATAGGGTTATGTTGAGGGCTAGGGTTAGAGAGACGGTTAGGGTTACGATTGGACCTAGGGTTAGGGTTATGTTGAGGGCAGGGTTAGAGATCCGGTTAGGGTCACGAGTGGACCTAGGGTTAGGTTTATGTTGAGGGCTAGGGTTAGAGATCCGGTTAGGGTTACCATTGGACCTAGGGTTAGGGTTATGTTGAGGGCTAGGGTTAGAGTTCCGGTTAGGGTTACGATTGCACCTAGGGTTAGGGTTATGTTGAGGGCTAGGGTTAGAGATCCCGTTAGGGTAACGATTGGACCTAGGTTAGTGTTATGTTGAGGGCTAGGGTTAGAGATCCCGTTAGGGTTACAATTGGACCTAGGGTTAGGGTTATGTTGAGGGCTAGGGTTAGAGATCCGGTTAGTGTTACGATTGGACCTAGGGTTAGGGTTATGTTGAGGGCTAGGGTTAGAGAAACGGTTAGGGTTCCGATTGGACCTAGGGTTAGGGTTATGTTGAGGGCTAGGGTTAGAGATCCGGGTAGGGTTACGATTGAACCTAGGGTTAGGGTTATGTTGAGGGCTAGGGTTAGAGATCCGGTTACGGTTACAATTGGACCTAGGGTTAGTGTTATGTTGAGGGCTAGGGTTAGAGATCCGGTTACGGTTACGATTGCATCTAGGGTTAGGGTTATGTTGAGGGCTAGGGTTAGAGATCCGGTTAGAGTTACGATTGGACCTAGGGTTAGGATTATGTTGAGGGCTAGGGTTAGAGATCCGGGTAGGGTTACGATTGGACCTAGGGTTAGGGTTATGTTGAGGGCTAGGGTTAGAGATCCGGTTACAGTTACGATTGGACCTAGGGTTAGGGTTATGTTGAGGGCTAGGGTTAGAGATACGGTTAGGGTCACGATTGGACCTAGGGTTAGGGTTATGTTGAGGGCTAGGGTTAGAGATACGGTTAGGGTCACGATTGGACCTAGGGTTAGGGTTATGTTGAGGGCTAGGGTTAGAGATCCGGTTAGGGTCACGATTGTACCTTGGGTTAGGGTTATGTTGAGGGCTAGGGTTAGAGATCCGGTTAGGGTCACGATTGGACCTAGGGTTAGGGTTATGTTGAGGGCTAGGGTTAGAGATCCGGTTAAGGTCACGTTTGGACCTAGGGTTAGGGTTATGTTGACGGCTAGGGTTAGAGATCCGGTTAGGGTTATGATTGGACCTAGGGTTAGGGTGATTTTGAGGGCTAGGGTTAGAGATCCGGTTAGGGTTACGATTGCACCTAGGGTTAGGGTTATGTTGAGAACTAGGTTTAGAGATTCGGTTAGGGTTACGATTGGACCTAGGGTTAGCGTTATGTTGAGCGCTAGGGATAGAGATCCGGTTAGGGTCACGATTGGACCTAAGGTTAGGGTGATGTTGAGGGCTAGGGTTAGAGATCCGGTTAGGGTTACGATTGGACCTAGGGTTACGGTGATGTTGATGGCTAGGGTTAGAGATCCGGTTGGGGATACGATTGGACCTAGGGTTAGGGTCATGTTGAGGGTTAGGGTTAGAGATCCGGTTATAGTTACGATTGGACCTAGGGTTAGGGTTATGTTGAGGGCTAGGGTTAGAGATCCGGTTAGGGTTACGATTGGACCTAGGGTTAGGGTTATGTTGAGGGCTAGGTTAGAGATCCGGTTAGGGTTACGATTGGACCTAGGGTTAGGGTTATGTTGAGGGCTAGGGTTAGAGATCCGGTTAGGGTCACGATTGTACCTTGGGTTAGGGTTATGTTGAGGGCTAGGGTTAGAGATCCGGTTAGGGTTACCATTGGACCTAGGGTTAGGGTTATGTTGAGAGCTAGGGTTAGAGATCCGGTTAGGGTTACGATTGGACCTAGGGTTAGGGTTATGTTGAGGGCTAGGGTTAGAGATCCGATTAGGGTTACGATTGGACCTAGGGTTAGGGTTATGTTGAGGGCGAGGGTTAGAGATCCGGTTAGGGTCACGATTGGACCTAGGGTTAGGGTTATGTTGAGGGCTAGGGTTAGAGAGACGGTTAGGGATACGATTGGACCTAGGGTTAGGGTTATGTTGAGGGCTAGGGTTAGAGATCCGGTTAGGGTTACGATTGGACCTAGGGTTAGGATTTTGTTGAGGGCTAGGGTTAGAGATCCGGTTAGTGTTACGATTGGACCTAGGTTTAGGGGTATGTTGAGGGCTAGGGTTAGAGATCCGGTTAGGGTTACGATTGGACCTAGGGTTAGGGTTATGTTGAGGGCTAGTGTTGAGAGACGGTTAGGGTTCAGATTGGACCTAGGGTTAGGGTTATTTTGAGGGCTAGGGTTAGAGAGACGGTTAGGGTCACGATTGGACCTACGGTTAGGGTTATGTTGAGGGCTAGGGTTAGAGATCCGGTTAGGGTCACGATTGGACCTAGGGTTAGGGTTATGTTGAGGGCTAGGGTTAGAGAGACGTTTAGGGTTACGATTGGACCTAGGGTTAGGGTTATGTTGAGGGCTAGGTTTAGATATCCGGTTAGGGTTACGATTGGACCTAGGGTTAGGGTTATGTTGAGGGCTAGGGTTAGAGATCCGGTTAGGGTTACGATTGGACCTAGCGTTAGGGTTATGTTGAGGGCTAGGGTTAGAGAGACGGTTAGGGTTACGATTGGACCTAGGGTTAGGGTTATGTTGAGGGCAGGGTTAGAGATCCGGTTAGGGTCACGATTGGACCTAGGGTTAGGGTTATGTTGAGGGCTAGGGTTAGAGATCCGGTTAGGGTTACAATTGGACCTAGGGTTAGGGTTATGTTGAGGGCTAGGGTTAGAGATCCGGTTAGGGTTACGATTGGACCTAGGGTTAGGGTTATGTTGAGGGCTAGGGTTAGAGTTCCGGTTAGTGTTACGATTGGACCTAGGGTTAGGGTTATGTTGAGGGCTAGGGTTAGAGAAACGGTTAGGGTTCCGATTGGACCTAGGGTTAGGGTTATGTTGAGGGCTAGGGTTAGAGATCCGGGTAGGGTTACGATTGAACCTAGGGTTAGGGTTATGTTGAGGGCTAGGGTTAGAGATCCGGTTACGGTTACAATTGGACCTAGGGTTAGTGTTATGTTGAGGGCTAGGGTTAGAGATCCGGTTACGGTTACGATTGCATCTAGGGTTAGGGTTATGTTGAGGGCTAGGGTTAGAGATCCGCTTAGAGTTACGATTGGACCTAGGGTTAGGGTTATGTTGAGGGCTAGGGTTAGAGATCCGGGTAGGGTTACGATTGGACCTAGGGTTAGGGTTATGTTGAGGGCTAGGGTTAGAGATCCGGTTACAGTTACGATTGGACCTAGGGTTAGGGTTATGTTGAGGGCTAGGGTTAGAGATACGGTTAGGGTCACGATTGGACCTAGGGTTAGGGTTATGTTGAGGGCTAGGGATAGAGATACGGTTAGGGTCACGATTGGACCTAGGGTTAGGGTTATGTTGAGGGCTAGGGTTAGAGATCCGGTTAGGGTCACGATTGTACCTTGGGTTAGGGTTATGTTGAGGGCTAGGTTTAGAGATCCGGTTAGGGTCACGATTGGACCTAGGGTTAGGGTTATGTTGAGGGCTAGGGTTAGAGATCCGGTTAAGGTCACGTTTGGACCTAGGGTTAGGGTTATGTTGACGGCTAGGGTTAGAGATCCGGTTAGGGTTATGATTGGACCTAGGGTTAGGGTGATTTTGAGGGCTAGGGTTAGAGATCCGGTTAGGGTTACGATTGCACCTAGGGTTAGGGTTATGTTGAGAACTAGGTTTAGAGATTCGGTTAGGGTTACGATTGGACCTAGGGTTAGCGTTATGTTGAGCGCTAGGGATAGAGATCCGGTTAGGGTCACGATTGGACCTAGGGTTAGGGTTATGTTGAGGGCTAGGGTTAGAGATCCGGTTAGGGTTACGATTGGACCTAGGGTTAGGGTTATGTTGACGGCTAGGGTTAGAGATCCGGTTAGGGTTACGATTGGACCTAGGGTTAGGGTGATGTTGAGGGCTAGGGTTAGAGATCCGGTTAGGGTTACGATTGGACCTAGGGTTACGGTGATGTTGATGGCTAGGGTTAGAGATCCGGTTGGGGATACGATTGGACCTAGGGTTAGGGTCATGTTGAGGGTTAGGGTTAGAGATCCGGTTATAGTTACGATTGGACCTAGGGTTAGGGTTATGTTGAGGGCTAGGGTTAGAGATCCGGTTAGGGTTACGATTGGACCTAGGGTTAGGGTTATGTTGAGGGCTAGGTTAGAGATCCGGTTAGGGTTACGATTGGACCTAGGGTTAGGGTTATGTTGAGGGCTAGGGTTAGAGATCCGGTTAGGGTTACGATTGGACCTAGGGATAGGGTTATGTTGAGGGCTAGGGTTAGAGAGACGGTTAGGGTTACGATTGGACCTAGGGTTAGGGTTATGTTGAGGGCAGGGTTAGAGATCCGGTTAGGGTCACGAGTGGACCTAGGGTTAGGTTTATGTTGAGGGCTAGGGTTAGAGATCCGGTTAGGGTTACCATTGGACCTAGGGTTAGGGTTATGTTGAGGGCTAGGGTTAGAGATCCGGTTAGGGTTACGATTGGACCTAGGGTTAGTGTTATGTTGAGGGCTAGGGTTAGAGATCCCGTTAGGGTAACGATTGGACCTAGGTTAGGGTTATGTTGAGGGCTAGGGTTAGAGATCCCGTTAGGGTTACAATTGGACCTAGGGTTAGGGTTATGTTGAGGGCTAGGGTTAGAGATCCGGTTAGTGTTACGATTGGACCTAGGGTTAGGGTTATGTTGAGGGCTAGGGTTAGAGAAACGGTTAGGGTTCCGATTGGACCTAGGGTTAGGGTTATGTTGAGGGCTAGGGTTAGAGATCCGGGTAGGGTTACGATTGAACCTAGGGTTAGGGTTATGTTGAGGGCTAGGGTTAGAGATCCGGTTACGGTTACAATTGGACCTAGGGTTAGTGTTATGTTGAGGGCTAGGGTTAGAGATCCGGTTACGGTTACGATTGCATCTAGGGTTAGGGTTATGTTGAGGGCTAGGGTTAGAGATCCGGTTAGAGTTACGATTGGACCTAGGGTTAGGATTATGTTGAGGGCTAGGGTTAGAGATCCGGGTAGGGTTACGATTGGACCTAGGGTTAGGGTTATGTTGAGGGCTAGGGTTAGAGATCCGGTTACAGTTACGATTGGACCTAGGGTTAGGGTTATGTTGAGGGCTAGGGTTAGAGATACGGTTAGGGTCACGATTGGACCTAGGGTTAGGGTTATGTTGAGGGCTAGGGTTAGAGATACGGTTAGGGTCACGATTGGACCTAGGGTTAGGGTTATGTTGAGGGCTAGGGTTAGAGATCCGGTTAGGGTCACGATTGTACCTTGGGTTAGGGTTATGTTGAGGGCTAGGGTTAGAGATCCGGTTAGGGTCACGATTGGACCTAGGGTTAGGGTTATGTTGAGGGCTAGGGTTAGAGATCCGGTTAAGGTCACGTTTGGACCTAGGGTTAGGGTTATGTTGACGGCTAGGGTTAGAGATCCGGTTAGGGTTATGATTGGACCTAGGGTTAGGGTGATTTTGAGGGCTAGGGTTAGAGATCCGGTTAGGGTTACGATTGCACCTAGGGTTAGGGTTATGTTGAGAACTAGGTTTAGAGATTCGGTTAGGGTTACGATTGGACCTAGGGTTAGCGTTATGTTGAGCGCTAGGGATAGAGATCCGGTTAGGGTCACGATTGGACCTAAGGTTAGGGTGATGTTGAGGGCTAGGGTTAGAGATCCGGTTAGGGTTACGATTGGACCTAGGGTTACGGTGATGTTGATGGCTAGGGTTAGAGATCCGGTTGGGGATACGATTGGACCTAGGGTTAGGGTCATGTTGAGGGTTAGGGTTAGAGATCCGGTTATAGTTACGATTGGACCTAGGGTTAGGGTTATGTTGAGGGCTAGGGTTAGAGATCCGGTTAGGGTTACGATTGGACCTAGGGTTAGGGTTATGTTGAGGGCTAGGTTAGAGATCCGGTTAGGGTTACGATTGGACCTAGGGTTAGGGTTATGTTGAGGGCTAGGGTTAGAGATCCGGTTAGGGTTACGATTGGACCTAGGGTTAGGGTTATGTTGAGGGCTAGGGTTAGAGAGACGTTTAGGGTTACGATTGGACCTAGGGTTAGGGTTATGTTGAGGGCAGGGTTAGAGATCCGGTTAGGGTCACGAGTGGACCTAGGGTTAGGTTTATGTTGAGGGCTAGGGTTAGAGATCCGGTTAGGGTTACCATTGGACCTAGGGTTAGGGTTAAGTTGAGGGCTAGGGTTAGAGATCCGGTTAGGGTTACGATTGGACCTAGGGTTAGTGTTATGTTGAGGGCTAGGGTTAGAGATCCGGTTAGGGTAACGATTGGACCTAGGTTAGGGTTATGTTGAGGGCTAGGGTTAGAGATCCCGTTAGGGTTACAATTGGACCTAGGGTTAGGGTTATGTTGAGGGCTAGGGTTAGAGATCAGATTACGGTTACGATTGCACCTAGGGTTAGGGTTATGTTGAGGGCTAGGGTTAGAGATCCGGTTAGGGTCACGTTTGGACTTAGGGATAGGGTTATGTTGACGGCTAGGGTTAGAGATCCGGGTAGGGTTACGATTACATCTAGGGTTAGGGTTATGTTGAGGGCTACGGTTAGAGATTCGGTTAGGGTTACGATTGCACCTAGGGTTAGGGTTATGTTGAGGGCTAGGGTTAGAGATCCGGTTAGGGTTACGATTGGACCTAGGGTTAGGGTTATGTTGACGGCTAGGGTTAGAGATCCGGTTAGGGTAACGATTGGACCTAGGGTTATGGTGATGTTGATGGCTAGGGTTAGAGATCCGGTTGGGGATACGATTGGACCTAGGGTTAGGGTCATGTTGAGGGTTAGGGTTAGAGATCCGGTTAGGGTTACGATTGGACCTAGGGTTAGGGTTATGTTGAGGGCTAGGGTTAGAGATCCGGTTAGGGTTACGATTGGACCTAGGGTTAGGGTTATGTTGAGGGCTAGGGTTAGAGATCCGGTTAGGGTTACGATTGGACCTAGGGTTAGGGTTATGTTGAGGGCTAGGGTTAGAGATCCGGTTAGGGTTACGATTGGACCTAGGGTTAGGGTTATGTTGAGGCCTAGGGTTAGAGAGACGGTTAGGGTTACGATTGGACCTAGGGTTAGGGTTATGTTGAGGGCAGGGTTAGAGATCCGGTTAGGGTCACGATTGGACCTAGGGTTAGGGTTATGTTGAGGGCTAGGGTTAGAGATCCGGTTAGGGTTACCATTGGACCTAGGATTAGGGTTATGTTGAGGGCTAGGGTTAGAGATCCGGTTAGGGTTACGATTGGACCTAGTGTTAGGGTTATGTTGACGGCTAGAGTTAGAGAGACGATTAGGGTTCCGATTGGACCTAGGGTTAGGGTTATGTTGAGGGCTAGGGTTAGAGAGACGGTTAGGGTCACGGTTGGACCTAGGGTTAGGGTTATGTTGAGGGCTAGGGTTAGAGATCCGGTTAGGGTCACGATTGGACCTAGGTTAGGGTTATGTTGAGGGCTAGGGTTAGAGATCCCGTTAGGGTTACAATTGGACCTAGGGTTAGGGTTATGTTGAGGGCTAGGGTTAGAGATCCAGTTACGGTTACGATTGCACCTAGGGTTAGGGTTATGTTGAGGGCTAGGGTTAGAGATCCGGTTAGGGTCACGTTTGGACCTAGGGTTAGGGTTATGTTGACGGCTAGGGTTAGAGATCCAGTTAGGGTTACGATTGGACCTTGGGTTAGGGTGATGTTGAGGGCTAGGGTTAGAGATCCGGTTAGGGTCACGATTGGACCTAGGGTTAGGGTTATGTTGAGGGCTAGGGTTAGAGGTCCGGTTAGGGTCACGATTGGACCTAGGGTTAGGGTTATGTTGAGGGTTAGGGTTAGAGATCCCGTTAGGGTTATGATTGGACCTAGGGTTAGGGTTATGTTGCGGGCTAGGGTTAGAGATCCGGTTACGGTTACGATTGCACCTAGGGTTAGGGTTATGTTGAGGGCTAGGGTTAGAGTTCCGGTTACGGTTAAGATTGGACCTAGGGTTAGGGTTATGTTGAGGGCTAGGGTTAGAGATCCGGGTAGGATCACGATTTACCTTGGGTTAGGGTTATGTTGAGGGCTAGGGTTAGAGATCCGGTTAGGGTCACGATTGGACCTAGGGTTAGGGTTATGTTGAGGGCTAGGGTTAGAGATCCGGTTAGGGTCACGATTGGACCTAGGGTTAGGGTTATGTTGAAGGCTAGGGATAGAGATCCGGTTAAGGTCACAATTGGACCTAGGGTTAGGGTTATGTTGAGGGCTAGGGTTAGAGATTCGGTTAGGGTTACGATTGAAACTAGGGTTAGCGTTATGTTGAGGGCTAGGGATAGAGATCCGGTTAGGGTCACGTTTGGACCTAGGGTTAGGGTTATGTTGAGGGCTAGGGTTAGAGATCCGGTTAGGGTCACGATTGGACCTAGGGTTAGGGTTACGTTGAGGGCTACGGTCAGAGAGACGGTTAGGGTCACGATTGGACCTAGGGTTAGGGTTATGTTGAGGGCTAGGGTTAGAGATCCGGTTAGGGTCACGATTGGACCTAGTGTTAGGGTTATGTTGAGGGCTAGGGTTAGAGATCCGGGTAGGGTTACGATTGAACCTAGGGTTAGGGTTATGTTGAGGGCTAGAGTTAGAGATCCGGTTACGGTTACAATTGGACCTAGGGTTAGTGTTATGTTGAGGGCTAGGGTTAGAGATCCGGTTACGGTTACGATTGCACCTAGGGTTAGGGTTATGTTGAAGGCTAGGGTTAGAGATCCGGTTAGAGTTACGATTGGAACTAGGGTTAGGGTTATGTTGAGGGCTAGGGTTAGAGATCCGGTTAGGGTTACGATTGGACCTTGGGTTAGGGTGATGTTGAGGGCTAGGGTTAGAGATCCGGTTAGGATCACGATTGGACCTAGGGTTAGGGTTATGTTGAGGGCTAGGGTTAGAGGTCCGGTTAGGGTCACGATTGGACCTAGGGTTAGGGTTATGTTGAGGGTTAGGGTTAGAGATCCCGTTAGGGTTATGATTGGACCTAGGGTTAGGGTTATGTTGCGGGCTAGGGTTAGAGATCCGGTTACGGTTACGATTGCACCTAGGGTTAGGGTTATGTTGAGGGCTAGGGTTAGAGATCCGGTTACGGTTAAGATTGGACCTAGGGTTAGGGTTATGTTGAGGGCTAGGGTTAGAGATCCGGGTAGGATCACGATTTACCTTGGGTTAGGGTTATGTTGAGGGCTAGGGTTAGAGATCCGGTTAGGGTCACGATTGGACCTAGGGTTAGGGTTATGTTGAGGGCTAGGGTTAGAGATCCGGTTAGGGTCACGATTGGACCTAGGGTTAGGGTTATGTTGAAGGCTAGGGATAGAGATCCGGTTAAGGTCACGATTGGACCTAGGGTTAGGGTTATGTTGAGGGCTAGGGTTAGAGATTCGGTTAGGGTTACGATTGAACCTAGGGTTAGCGTTATGTTGAGGGCTAGGGATAGAGATCCGGTTAGGGTCACGTTTGGACCTAGGGTTAGGGTTATGTTGAGGGCTAGGGTTAGAGATCCGGTTAGGGTCACGATTGGACCTAGGGTTAGGGTTACGTTGAGGGCTACGGTCAGAGAGACGGTTAGGGTCACGATTGGACCTAGGGTTAGGGTTATGTTGAGGGCTAGGGTTAGAGATCCGGTTAGGGTCACGATTGGACCTAGGGTTAGGGTTATGTTGAGGGCTAGGGTTAGAGATCCGGGTAGGGTTACGATTGAACCTAGGGTTAGGGTTATGTTGAGGGCTAGGGTTAGAGATCCGGTTACGGTTACAATTGGACCTAGGGTTAGTGTTATGTTGAGGGCTAGGGTTAGAGATCCGGTTACGGTTACGATTGCACCTAGGGTTAGGGTTATGTTGAGGGCTAGGGTTAGAGATCCGGTTAGAGTTACGATTGGAACTAGGGTTAGGGTTATGTTGAGGGCTAGGGTTAGAGATCCGGGTAGTGTTACGATTGGACCTAGGGTTAGGGTTATGTTGAGGGCTAGGGTTAGAGATCCGGTTACAGTTACGATTGGACCTAGGGTTAGGGTTATGTTGAGGGCTAGGGTTAGAGATCCAGTTAGGGTCACGATTGGACCTAGGGTTAGGGTTATGTTGAGGGCTAGGGTTAGAGATACGGTTAGGGTCACGATTGGACCTAGGGTTAGGGTTATGTTGAGGGCGAGGGTTAGAGATACGGTTAGAGTCACGATTGGACCTAGGGTTAGGGTTATGTTGAGGGCTAGGGTTAGAGATCCGGTTAGGGTCACGATTGTACCTTGGGTTAGGGTTATGTTGAGGGCTAGGGTTAGAGATCCGGTTAGGGTCTCGATTGGACCTAGGGTTAGGGTTATGTTGAGGGCTAGGGTTAGAGATCCGGTTAAGGTCACGTTTGGACCTAGGGTTAGGGTTATGTTGACGGCTAGGGTTAGAGATCCGGTTAGGGTTATGATTGGACCTAGGGTTAGGGTGATTTTGAGGGCTAGGGTTAGAGATCCGGTTAGGGTCACGATTGCACCTTGGGTTAGGGTTATGTTGAGGGCTAGGGTTAGAGATCCGGTTAGGGTTACGATTGCACCTAGGGTTAGGGATATGTTGAGAACTAGGTTTAGAGATTCGGTTATGGTTACGATTGGACCTAGGGTTAGCGTTATGTTGAGCGCTAAGGATAGAGATCCGGTTAGGGTCACGATTGGACCTAGGGTTAGTGTTATGTTGAGGGCTAGGGTTAGAGATCCGGTTATGGTTACGATTGGACCTAGGGTTAGGGTTATGTTGACGGCTAGGCTTAGAGATCCGGTTAGGGTTACGTTTGGACCTAGGGTTAGGGTGATGTTGAGGGCTAGGGTTAGAGATCCGGTTAGGGTTACGATTGGACCTAGGGTTATGGTGATGTTGATGGCTAGGGTTAGAGATCCGGTTGGGGATACGATTGGACCTAGGGTTAGGGTCATGTTGAGGGTTAGGGTTAGAGATCCGGTTAGGGTTACGATTGGACCTAGGGTTAGGGTTATGTTGAGGGCTAGGGTTAGAGATCCGGTTAGGGTTACGATTGGACCTAGGGTTAGGGTTATGTTGAGGGCTAGGTTAGAGATCCGGTTAGGGTTACGATTGGACCTAGGGTTAGGGTTATGTTGAGGGCTAGGGTTAGAGATCCGGTTAGGGTTACGATTGGACCTAGGGTTAGGGTTATGTTGAGGGCTAGGGTTAGAGAGACGGTTAGGGTTACTATTGGACCTAGGGTTAGGGTTATGTTGAGGGCAGTGTTAGAGATCCGGTTAGGGTCACGAGTGGACTAGGGTTAGGGTTATGTTGAGGGCTAGGGTTAGAGATCCGGTTAGGGTTTCCATTGGACCTAGGGTTAGGGTTATGTTGAGGGCTAGGGTTAGAGATCCGGTTACGGTTACGATTGGACCTAGTGTTAGGGTTATGTTGACGGCTAGGGTTAGAGAGACGGTTAGGGTTCCGATTGGACCTAGGGTTAGGGTTATGTTGAGGGATAGGGTTAGAGAGACGGTTAGGGTCACGATTGGACCTAGGTTAGGGTTATGTTGAGGACTAGGGTTAGAGATCCCGTTAGGGTTACAATTGGACCAAGGGTTAGGGTTATGTTGAGGGCTAGGGTTAGAGATCCGGTTACGGTTACGATTGCACCTAGGGTTAGGGTTATGTTGAGGGCTAGGGTTAGAGATCCGGTTAGGGTCACGTTTGGACTTAGGGATAGGGTTATGTTGACGGCTAGGGTTAGAGATCCGGGTAGGGTTACCTTTACAACTAGGGTTAGGGTTATGTTGAGGGCTAGGGTTAGAGATCCGGTTAGGGTCACGATTGGACCTAGGGATAGGGTTATGTTGAGGGCTAGGGTTAGAGATCCGGTTAGGGTTACGATTGGACCTAGGGTTAGGGTGATGTTGAGGGCTAGGGTTAGAGATCCGGTTAGGGTTACGATTGGACCTAGAGTTATGGTGATGTTGATGGCTAGGGTTAGAGATCCGGTTAGGGTTACGATTGGACCTAGGGTTAGGGTTATGTTGAGGGCTAGGGTTAGAGATCCGGTTAGGGTTACGATTGGACCTAGGGTTAGGGTTATGTTGAGGGCTAGGGTTAGAGATCCGGTTAGGGTTACGATTGCACCTAGGGTTAGGGTTATGTTGAGGGCTAGGGTTAGAGATCCGGTTAGGGTCACGATTGGACATAGGGTTAGGGTTATGTTGAGGGCTAGGGTTAGAGATCCGGTTAGGGTTACGATTGAACCTAGGGTTAGGGTTATGTTGAGGGCTAGGGTTAGAGATCCGGTTAGGGTTACGATTGCACCTAGGGTTAGGTTTATGTTGAGGGGTAGGGTTAGAGATCCGGTTAGTGTCACGATTGGACCTAGGGTTAGGGTTATGTTGAGGGCTAGGGTTAGAGATCCGGTTAGGGTCACGATTGTACCTTGGGTTAGGGTTATGTTGAGGGCTAGGGTTAGAGATCCGGTTAGGGTCACGATTGAACCTAGGGTTAGGGTTATGTTGAGGGCTAGGGTTAGAGATCCGGTTAGGTTCAAGTTTGGACCTAGGGTTAGGGTTATGTTGAGGGCTAGGGTTAGAGAGACGGTTAGGGTTCCGAGTGGACCTAGGGTTAGGGTTATGTTGAGGGCTAGGGTTAGAGATCCGGTTAGGGTTACGATTGGACCTAGGGTTAGGGTTATGTTGAGGGCTAAGGTTAGAGGTCCGGTTAGGGTTACGATTGCACCTAGCGTTAGGGTTATGTTGAGGGCTAGGGTTAGAGATCCCGTTAGGGTCACGATTGCACCTTGGGTTAGGGTTATGTTGAGGGCTAGGGTTAGAGATCCGGTTAGGGTTACGATTGCACCTAGGGTTATGGTTATGTTGAGGGCTAGGGTTAGAGATCCGGGTAGGGTTACGATTGCACCTAGGGTTAGGGTTATGTTGAGGGCTAGGGTTAGAGGTCCGGTTAGGGTCACGATTGGACCTAGGGTTAGGGTTATGTTGAGGGCTAGGGTTAGAGAAACGGTTAGGGTCACGATTGGACCTTGGGTTAGGGATATGTTGAGGGCTAGGGTTAGAGATCCGGTTAGGGTCACCATTGGACCTAGGGTTAGGGTTATGTTGAGGGCTAGGGTTAGAGATCCGGTTAGGGTCACGTTTGGACCTAGGGTTAGGGTTATGTTGACGGCTAGGGTTAGAGATCCGGTAAGGGTTACGATCGGACCTAGGGTTAGGGTGATGTTGAGGGCTAGGGTTAGAGATCCGGTTAGGGTTACGATTGGACCCAGAGTTATGGTGATGTTGATGGCTAGGGTTAGAGATCCGGTTAGGGTTACGCTTGGACCTAGGGTTAGGGTTATGTTGAGGGCTAGGGTTAGAGATCAGGTTAGGGTTACGATTGGACCTAGGGTTAGGGTTATGTTGAGGGCTACGGTTAGAGATTCGGTTAGGGTTACGATTGCACCTAGGGTTAGGGTTATGTTGAGGGCTAGGGTTAGAGATCCGGTTAGGGTTACGATTGGCCCTAGGGTTAGGGTTATGTTGACGGCTAGGGTTAGAGATCCGGTTAGGGTTACGATTGGACCTAGGGTTAGGGTGATGTTGAGGGCTAGGGTTAGAGATCCGGTTAGGGTAACGATTGGACCTAGGGTTATGGTGATGTTGATGGCTAGGGTTAGAGATCCGGTTGGGGATACGATTGGACCTAGGGTTAGGGTCATGTCGAGGGTTAGGGTTAGAGATCCGGTTAGGGTTACGATTGGACCTAGGGTTAGGGTTATGTTGAGGGCTAGGGTTAGAGATCCGGTTAGGGTTACGATTGGACCTAGGGTTAGGGTTATGTTGAGGGCTAGGGTTAGAGAGACGGTTAGGGTTACGATTGGACCTAGGGTTAGGGTTATGTTGAGGGCTAGGGTTAGAGATCCGGTTAGGGTTACGATTGGACCTAGTGTTAGGGTTATGTTGACGGCTAGGGTTAGAGAGACGATTAGGGTTCCGATTGGAACTCGGGTTAGCGTTATGTTGAGGGCTAGGGTTAGAGAGACGGTTAGGGTCACGATTGGACCTAGGGTTAGGGTTATGTTGAGGGCTAGGGTTAGAGATCCGGTTAGGGTCACGATTGGACCTAGGTTAGGGTTATGTTGAGGGCTAGGGTTAGAGATCCCGTTAGGGTTACAATTGGACCTAGGGTTAGGGTTATGTTGAGGGCTAGGGTTAGAGATCCGGTTACGGTTACGATTGCACCTAGGGTTAGGGTTATGTTGAGGGCTAGGGTTAGAGATCCGGTTAGGGTCACGATTGGACCTAGGGTTAGGGTTATGTTGAGGGCTAGGGTTAGAGATCCGGTTAGGGTCACGTTTGGACCTAGGGTTAGGGTTATGTTGACGGCTAGGGTTAGAGATCCAGTTAGGGTTACGATTGGACCTAGGGTTAGGGTGATGTTGAGGGCTAGGGTTAGAGATCCGGTTAGGGTCACGATTGGACCTAGGGTTAGGGTTATGTTGAGGGCTAGGGTTAGAGGTCCGGTTAGGGTCACGATTGGACCTAGGGTTAGGGTTATGTTGAGGGTTAGGGTTAGAGATCCCGTTAGGGTTATGATTGGACCTAGGGTTAGGGTTATGTTGCGGGCTAGGGTTAGAGATCCGGTTACGGTTACGATTGCACCTAGGGTTAGGGTTATGTTGAGGGCTAGGGTTAGAGATCCGGTTACGGTTAAGATTGGACCTAGGGTTAGGGTTATGTTGAGGGCTAGGGTTAGAGATCTGGGTAGGATCACGATTTACCTTGGGTTAGGGTTATGTTGAGGGCTAGGGTTAGAGATCCGGTTAGGGTCACGATTGGACCTAGGGTTAGGGTTATGTTGAGGGCTAGGGTTAGAGATCCGGTTAGGGTCACGATTGGACCTAGGGTTAGGGTTATGTTGAGGGCTAGGGATAGAGATCCGGTTAAGGTCACGATTGGACCTAGGGTTAGGGTTATGTTGAGGGCTAGGGTTAGAGATTCGGTTAGGGTTACGATTGAACCTAGGGTTAGCGTTATGTTGAGGGCTAGGGATAGAGATCCGGTTAGGGTCACGTTTGGACCTAGGGTTAGGGTTATGTTGAGGGCTAGGGTTAGAGATCCGGTTAGGGTCACGATTGGACCTAGGGTTAGGGTTACGTTGAGGGCTACGGTCAGAGAGACGGTTAGGGTCACGATTGGACCTAGGGTTAGGGTTATGTTGAGGGCTAGGGTTAGAGATCCGGTTAAGGTCACAATTGGACCTAGGGTTAGGGTTATGTTGAGGACTAGGGTAAGAGATTCGGTTAGGGTTACGATTGGACCTAGGGTTAGCGTTATGTTGAGCGCTAGGGATAGAGATCCGGTGAGGGTCACGATTGGACCTAGGGTTAGGGTTATGTTGATGGCTAGGGTTAGAGATCCGGTTAGGGTCACAATTGTACCTTGGGTTAGGGTTATGTTGAGGGCTAGGGTTAGAGATCCGGTTAAGGTCACGTTTGGACCTAGGGTTAGGGTTATGTTGACGGCTAGGGTTAGAGATCCGGTTAGGGTTACGATTGGACCTAGGGTTATGGTGATGTTGAGGGCTAGGGTTTGAGATCAGGTTAGGGTCACGATTGGACCTAGGGTTAGGGTTATGTTGAGGGCTAGGGTTAGAGATCCGGTTAAGGTCACGATTGGACCTAGGGTTAGGGTTATGTTGAGGACGAGGGTTAGAGATTCGGTTAGGGTTACGATTGGACCTAGGGTTAGCGTTATGTTGAGCGCTAGGGATAGAGATCCGGTTAGGGTCACGATTGGACCTAGGGTTAGGGTTATGTTGAGGGCTAGGGTTAGAGATTCGGTTAGGGTCACGATTTGACCTAGGGTTAGGGTTATGTTGAGGGCTAGGGTTAGAGATCCGGTTAGGGTCATGATTGGACCTAGGGTTAGGGTTATGTTGAGGGCTAGGGTTAGAGATCCAGTTAAGGTCACGTTTGGACCTAGGGTTAGGGTTATGTTGACGGCTAGGGTAAGAGATCCGGTTAGGGTTACGATTGGACCTAGGGTTAGGGTGATGTTGAGGGTTAAGGTTAGAGATCCGGTTAGGGTCACGATTTGACCTAGGGTTAGGGTTATGTTGAGGGCTATGGTTAGAGATCCGGTTAAGGTCACGATTGGACCTAGGGTTAGGGTTATGTTGAGGACTAGGGTTAGAGATTCGGTTAGGGTTACGATTGGACCTAGGGTTAGCGTTATGTTGAGGGCTAGGGATAGAGATCCGGTTAGGGTCACGATTGGACCTAAGGTTAGGGTTCTGTTGAGGGTTAGGGTTAGAGATCCGGTTAGGGTTCAGATTGGACCTAGGGTTAGGGTTATGTTGAGGGCTAGGGTTAGAGAGACTGTTAGGGTCACGATTGGACCTAGGGTTAGGGTTATGTTGAGGGCTAGGGTTAGAGAGACGTTTAGGGTTACGATTGGACCTAGGGTTAGGGTTATGTTGAGGGCTAGGTTTAGAGATCCGGTTAGGGTTACGATTGGACCTAGGGTTAGGGTTATGTTGAGGGCTAGGGTTAGAGATCCGGTTAGGGTTACGATTGGACCTAGCGTTAGGGTTATGTTGAGGGCTAGGGTTAGAGAGACGGTTAGGGTTACGATTGGACCTAGGGTTAGGATTATGTTGAGGGCTAGGGTTAGAGAGACGGTTAGGGTTACGATTGGACCTAGGGTTAGGATTATGTTGAGGGCAGGGTTAGAGATCCGGTTAGGGGCACGATTGGACCTAGGGTTAGGGTTATGTTGAGGGCTAGGGTTAGAGATCCGGTTAGGGTTACGATTGGACCTAGGGTTAGGGTTATGTTGAGGGCTAGGGTTAGAGATCCGGTTAGGTTTACGATTGGACCTAGGGTTAGGGTTATGTTGAGGGCTAGGGTTAGAGATCCGGTTAGGTTGACGATTGGACCTAGGGTTAGGGTTATGTTGAGGGCTAGGGTTAGAGAGACGGTTAGGGTAACGATTGGACCTAGGGTTATGGTGATGTTGATGGCTAGGGTTAGAGATCCGGTTGGGGATACGATTGGACCTAGGGTTAGGGTCATGTCGAGGGTTAGGGTTAGAGATCCGGTTAGGGTTACGATTGGACCTAGGGTTAGGGTTATGTTGAGGGCTAGGGTTAGAGATCCGGTTAGGGTTACGATTGGACCTAGGGTTAGGGTTATGTTGAGGGCTAGGGTTAGAGAGACGGTTAGGGTTACGATTGGACCTAGGGTTAGGGTTATGTTGAGGGCAGGGTTAGAGATCCGGTTAGGGTCACGATTGGACCTAGGGTTAGGGTTATGTTGAGGGCTAGGGTTAGAGATCCGGTTAGGGTTACGATTGGACCTAGTGTTAGGGTTATGTTGACGGCTAGGGTTAGAGAGACGATTAGGGTTCCGATTGGAACTCGGGTTAGCGTTATGTTGAGGGCTAGGGTTAGAGAGACGGTTAGGGTCACGATTGGACCTAGGGTTAGGGTTATGTTGAGGGCAGGGTTAGAGATCCGGTTAGGGTCACGATTGGACCTAGGTTAGGGTTATGTTGAGGGCTAGGGTTAGAGATCCCGTTAGGGTTACAATTGGACCTAGGGTTAGGGTTATGTTGAGGGCTAGGGTTAGAGATCCGGTTACGGTTACGATTGCACCTAGGGTTAGGGTTATGTTGAGGGCTAGGGTTAGAGATCCGGTTAGGGTCACGATTGGACCTAGGGTTAGGGTTATGTTGAGGGCTAGGGTTAGAGATCCGGTTAGGGTCACGTTTGGACCTAGGGTTAGGGTTATGTTGACGGCTAGGGTTAGAGATCCAGTTAGGGTTACGATTGGACCTAGGGTTAGGGTGATGTTGAGGGCTAGGGTTAGAGATCCGGTTAGGGTCACGATTGGACCTAGGGTTAGGGTTATGTTGAGGGCTAGGGTTAGAGGTCCGGTTAGGGTCACGATTGGACCTAGGGTTAGGGTTATGTTGAGGGTTAGAGTTAGAGATCCCGTTAGGGTTATGATTGGACCTAGGGTTAGGGTTATGTTGCGGGCTAGGGTTAGAGATCCGGTTACGGTTACGATTGCACCTAGGGTTAGGGTTATGTTGAGGGCTAGGGTTAGAGATCCGGTTACGGTTAAGATTGGACCTAGGGTTAGGGTTATGTTGAGGGCTAGGGTTAGAGATCTGGGTAGGATCACGATTTACCTTGGGTTAGGGTTATGTTGAGGGCTAGGGTTAGAGATCCGGTTAGGGTCACGATTGGACCTAGGGTTAGGGTTATGTTGAGGGCTAGGGTTAGAGATCCGGTTAGGGTCACGATTGGACCTAGGGTTAGGGTTATGTTGAGGGCTAGGGATAGAGATCCGGTTAAGGTCACGATTGGACCTAGGGTTAGGGTTATGTTGAGGGCTAGGGTTAGAGATTCGGTTAGGGTTACGATTGAACCTAGGGTTAGCGTTATGTTGAGGGCTAGGGATAGAGATCCGGTTAGGGTCACGTTTGGACCTAGGGTTAGGGTTATGTTGAGGGCTAGGGTTAGAGATCCGGTTAGGGTCACGATTGGACCCAGGGTTAGGGTTACGTTGAGGGCTACGGTCAGAGAGACGGTTAGGGTCACGATTGGACCTAGGGTTAGGGTTATGTTGAGGGCTAGGGTTAGAGATCCGGTTAAGGTCACAATTGGACCTAGGGTTAGGGTTATGTTGAGGACTAGGGTAAGAGATTCGGTTAGGGTTACGATTGGACCTAGGGTTAGCGTTATGTTGAGCGCTAGGGATAGAGATCCGGTGAGGGTCACGATTGGACCTAGGGTTAGGGTTATGTTGATGGCTAGGGTTAGAGATCCGGTTAGGGTCACAATTGTACCTTGGGTTAGGGTTATGTTGAGGGCTAGGGTTAGAGATCCGGTTAAGGTCACGTTTGGACCTAGGGTTAGGGTTATGTTGACGGCTAGGGTTAGAGATCCGGTTAGGGTTACGATTGGACCTAGGGTTATGGTGATGTTGAGGGCTAGGGTTTGAGATCCGGTTAGGGTCACGATTGGACCTAGGGTTAGGGTTATGTTGAGGGCTAGGGTTAGAGATCCGGTTAAGGTCACGATTGGACCTAGGGTTAGGGTTATGTTGAGGACGAGGGTTAGAGATTCGGTTAGGGTTACGATTGGACCTAGGGTTAGCGTTATGTTGAGCGCTAGGGATAGAGATCCGGTTAGGGTCACGATTGGACCTAGGGTTAGGGTTATGTTGAGGGCTAGGGTTAGAGATTCGGTTAGGGTCACGATTTGACCTAGGGTTAGGGTTATGTTGAGGGCTAGGGTTAGAGATCCGGTTAGGGTCATGATTGGACCTAGGGTTAGGGTTATGTTGAGGGCTAGGGTTAGAGATCCAGTTAAGGTCACGTTTGGACCTAGGGTTAGGGTTATGTTGACGGCTAGGGTAAGAGATCCGGTTAGGGTTACGATTGGACCTAGGGTTAGGGTGATGTTGAGGGTTAAGGTTAGAGATCCGGTTAGGGTCACGATTTGACCTAGGGTTAGGGTTATGTTGAGGGCTATGGTTAGAGATCCGGTTAAGGTCACGATTGGACCTAGGGTTAGGGTTATGTTGAGGACTAGGGTTAGAGATTCGGTTAGGGTTACGATTGGACCTAGGGTTAGCGTTATGTTGAGGGCTAGGGATAGAGATCCGGTTAGGGTCACGATTGGACCTAAGGTTAGGGTTCTGTTGAGGGTTAGGGTTAGAGATCCGGTTAGGGTTCAGATTGGACCTAGGGTTAGGGTTATGTTGAGGGCTAGGGTTAGAGAGACGGTTAGGGTCACGATTGGACCTAGGGTTAGGGTTATGTTGAGGGCTAGGGTTAGAGAGACGTTTAGGGTTACGATTGGACCTAGGGTTAGGGTTATGTTGAGGGCTAGGTTTAGAGATCCGGTTAGGGTTACGATTGGACCTAGGGTTAGGGTTATGTTGAGGGCTAGGGTTAGAGATCCGGTTAGGGTTACGATTGGACCTAGCGTTAGGGTTATGTTGAGGGCTAGGGTTAGAGAGACGGTTAGGGTTACGATTGGACCTAGGGTTAGGATTATGTTGAGGGCTAGGGTTAGAGAGACGGTTAGGGTTACGATTGCACCTAGGGTTAGGATTATGTTGAGGGCAGGGTTAGAGATCCGGTTAGGGTCACGATTGGACCTAGGGTTAGGGTTATGTTGAGGGCTAGGGTTAGAGATCCGGTTAGGGTTACGATTGGACCTAGGGTTAGGGTTATGTTGAGGGCTAGGGTTAGAGATCCGGTTAGGTTTACGATTGGACCTAGGGTTAGGGTTATGTTGAGGGCTAGGGTTAGAGATCCGGTTAGGTTGACGATTGGACCTAGGGTTAGGGTTATGTTGAGGGCTAGGGTTAGAGAGACGGTTAGGGTTCCGATTGGACCTAGGGTTAGGGTTATGTTGAGGGCTAGGGTTAGAGATCCGGGTAGGGTTACGATTGAACCTAGGGTTAGGGTTATGTTGAGGGCTAGGGTTAGAGATCCGGTTACGGTTACAATTGGACCTAGGGTTAGTGTTATGTTGAGGGCTAGGGTTAGAGATCCGGTTACGGTTACGATTGCACCTAGGGTTAGGGTTAAGTTGAGGGCTAGGGTTAGAGATCCGGTTAGAGTTACGATTGGACCTAGGGTTAGGGTTATGTTGAGGGTAGGGTTAAAGATCCCGGTAGGGTTACGATTGGACCTAGGGTTAGGGTTATGTTGAGGGCTAGGGTTAGAGATCCGGTTACAGTTACGATTGGACCTAGGGTTAGGGTTATGTTGAGGGCTAGGGTTAGAGATCCAGTTAGGGTCACGATTGGACCTAGGGTTAGGGTTATGTTGAGGGCTAGGGTTAGAGATACGGTTAGGATCACGATTGGACCTAGGGTTAGGGTTATGTTGAGGGCTAGGGTTAGAGAGACGGTTAGGGTCACGATTGGACCTACGGTTAGGGTTATGTTGAGGGCTAGGGTTAGAGATCCGTTTAGGGTTACGATTGGACCTAGGGTTAGGGTTATGTTGAGGGCTAGGGTTAGAGAGACGGTTAGGGTTCCGATTGGACCTAGGGTTAGGGTTATGTTGAGGGCTAGGGTTAGAGATCCGGGTAGGGTTACGATTGAACCTAGGGTTAGGGTTATGTTGAGGGCTAGGGTTAGAGATCCGGTTACGGTTACAATTGGACCTAGGGTTAGTGTTATGTTGAGGGCTAGGGTTAGAGATCCGGTTACGGTTACGATTGCACCTAGGGTTAGGGTTATGTTGAGGGCAAGGGTTAGAGATCCGGTTAGAGTTACGATTGGACCTAGGGTTAGGGTTATGTTGAGGGTAGGGTTAGAAATCCGGGTAGGGTTACGATTGGACCTAGGGTTAGGGTTATGTTGAGGGCTAGGGTTAGAGATCCGGTTACAGTTACGATTGGACCTAGGGTTAGGGTTATGTTGAGGGCTAGGGTTAGAGATCCAGTTAGGGTCACGATTGGACCTAGGGTTAGGGTTATGTTGAGGGCTAGGGTTAGAGATCCGGTTAGGGTCACGATTGGACCTAGGGTTAGGGTTATGTTGAGGGCTAGGGTTAGAGATACGGTTAGGGTCACGATTGGACCTAGGGTTAGGGTTATGTTGAGGGCTAGGGTTAGAGATCCGGTTAGGGTCATGATTGTACATTGGGTTAGGGTTATGTTGAGGGCTAGGGTTAGAGATCCGGTTAGGGTCATGATTGGACCTAGGGTTAGGGTTATGTTGAGGGCTAGGGTTAGAGATCCAGTTAAGGTCACGTTTGGACCTAGGGTTAGGGTTATGTTGACGGCTAGGGTAAGAGATCCGGTTAGGGTTACGATTGGACCTAGGGTTAGGGTGATGTTGAGGGTTAAGGTTAGAGATCCGGTTAGGGTCACGATTTGACCTAGGGTTAGGGTTATGTTGAGGGTTATGGTTAGAGACCCGGTTAAGGTCACGATTGGACCTAGGGTTAGGGTTATGTTGAGGACTAGGGTTAGAGATTCGGTTAGGGTTACGATTGGACCTAGGGTTAGCGTTATGTTGAGGGCTAGGGATAGAGATCCGGTTAGGGTCACGATTGGACCTAGGGTTAGGGTTCTGTTGAGGGTTAGGGTTAGAGATCCGGTTAGGGTTCAGATTGGACCTAGGGTTAGGGTTATGTTGAGGGCTAGGTTTAGAGAGACGGTTAGGGTCACGATTGGACCTAGGGTTAGGGTTATGTTGAGGGCTAGGTTTAGAGATCCGGTTAGGGTTACGATTGGACCTAGGGTTAGGGTTATGTTGAGGGCTAGGGTTAGAGATCCGGTTAGGGTTACGATTGGACCTAGCGTTAGGGTTATGTTGAGGGCTAGGGTTAGAGAGACGGTTAGGGTTACGATTGGACCTAGGGTTAGGGTTATGTTGAGGGCTAGGGTTAGAGAGACGGTTAGGGTTACGATTGGACCTAGGGTTAGGGTTATGTTGAGAGCAGGGTTAGAGATCCGGTTAGGGTCATGATTGGACCTAGGGTTAGGGTTATGTTGAGGGCTAGGGTTAGAGATTCGGTTAGGGTTACGATTGGACCTAGGGTTAGGGTTATGTTGAGGGCTAGGGTTAGAGATCCGGTTAGGGTTACGATTGGACCTAGGGTTAGGGTTATGTTGAGGGCTAGGGTTAGAGAGACGGTTAGGGTTCCGATTGGACCTAGGGTTAGTGTTATGTTGAGGGCTAGGGTTAGAGATCCGGGTAGGGTTACGATTGAACCTAGGGTTAGGGTTATGTTGAGGGCTAGGGTTAGAGATCCGGTTACGGTTACAATTGGACCTAGGGTTAGTGTTATGTTGAGGGCTAGGGTTAGAGATCCGGTTACGGTTACGATTGCACCTAGGGTTAGGGTTATGTTGAGGGCTAGGGTTAGAGATCCGGTTACAGTTACGATTGGACCTAGGGTTAGGGTTATGTTGAGGGTAGGGTTAGAGATCCCGGTAGGGTTACGATTGGACCTAGGGTTAGGGTTATGTTGAGGGCTAGGGTTAGAGATCCGGTTACAGTTACGATTGGACCTAGGGTTAGGGTTATGTTGAGGGCTAGGGTTAGAGATCCAGTTAGGGTCACGATTGGACCTAGGGTTAGGGTTATGTTGAGGGCTAGGGTTAGAGATCCGGGTAGGGTTACGATTGAACCTAGGGTTAGGGTTATGTTGAGGGCTAGGGTTAGAGATCCGGTTACAGTTACAATTGGACCTAGGGTTAGTGTTATGTTGAGGGCTAGGGTTAGAGATCCGGTTACGGTTACGATTGCACCTAGGGTTAGGGTTATGTTGAGGGCTAGGGTTAGAGATACGGTTAGGGTCACGATTGGACCTAGGGTTAGGGTTATGTTGAGGGCTAGGGTTAGAGATCCGGTTAGGGTCACGATTGTACATTGGGTTAGGGTTATGTTGAGGGCTAGGGTTAGAGATCCGGTTAGGGTCACGATTGGACCTAGGGTTAGGGTTATGTTGAGGGCTAGGGTTAGAGAGACGGTTAGGGTTCCGATTGGACCTAGGGTTAGGGTTATGTTGAGGGCTAGGTTTAGAGATCCGGGTAGGGTTACGATTGAACCTAGGGTTAGGGTTATGTTGAGGGCTAGGGTTAGAGATCCGGTTACAGTTACAATTGGACCTAGGGTTAGTGTTATGTTGAGGGCTAGGGTTAGAGATCCGGTTACGGTTACGATTGCACCTAGGGTTAGGGTTATGTTGAGGGCTAGGGTTACAGATCCGGTTAGAGTTACGATTGGACCTAGGGTTAGGGTTATGTTGAGGGTAGGGTTAGAGATCCGGGTAGGGTTACGATTGGACCTAGGGTTAGGGTTATGTTGAGGGCTAGGGTTAGAGATCCGGTTACAGTTACGATTGGACCTAGGGTTAGGGTTGTGTTGAGGGCTAGGGTTAGAGATCCAGTTAGGGTCACGATTGGACCTAGGGTTAGGGTTATGTTGAGGGCTAGGGTTAGAGATCCGGTTAGGGTCACGATTGGACCTAGGGTTAGGGTTATGTTGAGGGCTAGGGTTAGAGATACGGTTAGGGTCACGATTGGACCTAGGGTTAGGGTTATGTTGAGGGCTAGGGTTAGAGATCCGGTTAGGGTCACGATTGTACATTGGGTTAGGGTTATGTTGAGGGCTAGGGTTAGAGATCCGGTTAGGGTCACGATTGGACCTAGGGTTAAGGTTATGTTGAGGGCTAGGTTTAGAGATCCGGTTAAGGTCACGTTTGGACCTAGGGTTAGGGTTATGTTGAGGGCTAGGGTTAGAGAGATGTTTAGGGTTACGATTGGACCTAGGGTTAGGGTTATGTTGAGGGCTAGGTTTAGAGATCCGGTTAGGGTTACGATTGGACCTAGGGTTAGGGTTATGTTGAGGGCTAGGGTTAGAGATCCGGTTAGGGTTACGATTGGACCTAGCGTTAGGGTTATGTTGAGGGCTAGGGTTAGAGATCCGGTTAGGGTTACGATTGGACCTAGGGTTAGGGTTATGTTGAGGGCTAGGGTTAGAGAGACGGTTAGGTTTACGATTGGACCTAGGGTTAGGGTTATGTTGAGGGCAGGGTTAGAGATCCGGTTAGGGTCACGATTGGACCTAGGGTTAGGGTTATGTTGAGGGCTAGGGTTAGAGATCCGGTTAGGGTTACAATTGGACCTAGGGTTAGGGTTATGTTGAGGGCTAGGGTTAGAAATCCGGTTAGGGTTACGATTGGACCTAGGGTTAGGGTTATGTTGAGGGCTAGGGCTAGAGATCCGGTTAGGGTTACGATTGGACCTAGGGTTAGGGTTATGTTGAGGGCTAGGTTTAGAGAGACGGTTAGGGTTCCGATTGGACCTAGGGTTAGGGTTATGTTGAGGGCTAGGGTAAGAGATCCGGGTAGGGTTACGATTGAACCTAGGGTTAGGGTTATGTTGAGGGCTAGGGTTAGAGATCCGGTTACCGTTACAATTGGACCTAGGGTTAGTGTTATCTTGAGGGCTAGGGTTAGAAATCCGGTTACGGTTACGATTGCACCTAGGGTTAGGGTTATGTTAAGGGCTAGGGTTAGAGAGCCGGTTAGAGTTACGATTGGACCTAGGGTTAGGGTTATGTTGAGGGTAGGGTTAGAGATCCGGGTAGGGTTACGATTGGACCTAGGGTTAGGGTTATGTTGAGGGCTAGGGTTAGAGATCCCTTTACAGTTACGATTGGACCTAGGGTTAGGGTTATGTTGAGGGCTAGGGTTAGAGATCCAGTTAGGGTCACGATTGGACCTAGGGTTAGGGTTATGTTGAGGGCTAGGGTTAGAGATACGGTTAGGGTAACGATTGGACCTAGGGTTAGGGTTATGTTGAGGGCTAGGGTTAGAGAGACGTTTAGGGTTACGATTGGACCTAGGGTTAGGGTTATGTTGAGGGCTAGGTTTAGAGATCCGGTTAGGGTTACGATTGGACCTAGGGTTAGGGTTATGTTGAGGGCTAGGGTTAGAGATCCGGTTAGGGTTACGATTGGACCTAGCGTTAGGGTTATGTTGAGGGCTAGGGTTAGAGAGACGGTTAGGGTTACGATTGGACCTAGGGTTAGGGTTATGTTGAGGGCTAGGGTTAGAGAGACGGTTAGGGTTACGATTGGACCTAGGGTTAGGGTTATGTTGAGGGCTAGGGTTAGAGATCCGGTTAAGGTCACGTTTGGACCTAGGGTTAGGGTTATGTTGAGGGCTAGGATTAGAGATCCGGTTAGAGTTACGATTGGACCTAGGGTTGGGGTTATGTTGAGGGTAGGGTTAGAGATCCGGTTACAGTTACGATTGCACCTAGGGTTAGGGTTATGTTGAGGGCTAGGGTTAGAGATCCGGTTAGAGTTACGATTGGACCTAGGGTTAGGGTTATGTTGAGGGTAGGGTTAGAGATCCCGGTAAGGTTACGATTGGACCTAGGGTTAGGGTTATGTTGAGGGCTAGGGTTAGAGATCCGGTTACAGTTACGATTGGACCTAGGGTTAGGGTTATGTTGAGGGTAGGGTTAGAGATCCCGGTAGGGTTACGATTGGACCTAGGGTTAGGGTTATGTTGAGGGCTAGGGTTAGAGAGACGGTTAGGGTTACGATTGGACCTAGGGTTAGGATTATGTTGAGGGCTAGGGTTAGAGAGACGGTTAGGGTTACGATTGGACCTAGGGTTAGGATTATGTTGAGAGCAGGGTTAGAGATCCGGTTAGGGTCACGATTGGACCTAGGGTTAGGGTTATGTTGAGGGCTAGGGTTAGAGATCCGGTTAGGGTTACGATTGGACCTAGGGTTAGGGTTATGTTGAGGGCTAGGGTTAGAGATCCGGTTAGGTTTACGATTGGACCTAGGGTTAGGGTTATGTTGAGGGCTAGGGTTAGAGATCCGGTTAGGTTGACGATTGGACCTAGGGTTAGGGTTATGTTGAGGGCTAGGGTTAGAGAGACGGTTAGGGTTCCGATTGGACCTAGGGTTAGGGTTATGTTGAGGGCTAGGGTTAGAGATCCGGGTAGGGTTACGATTGAACCTAGGGTTAGGGTTATGTTGAGGGCTAGGGTTAGAGATCCGGTTACGGTTACAATTGGACCTAGGGTTAGTGTTATGTTGAGGGCTATGGTTAGAGATCCGGTTACGGTTACGATTGCACCTAGGGTTAGGGTTAAGTTGAGGGCTAGGGTTAGAGATCCGGTTAGAGTTACGATTGGACCTAGGGTTAGGGTTATGTTGAGGGTAGGGTTAAAGATCCCGGTAGGGTTACGATTGGACCTAGGGTTAGGGTTATGTTGAGGGCTAGGGTTAGAGATCCGGTTACAGTTACGATTGGACCTAGGGTTAGGGTTATGTTGAGGGCTAGGGTTAGAGATCCAGTTAGGGTCACGATTGGACCTAGGGTTAGGGTTATGTTGAGGGCTAGGGTTAGAGATACGGTTAGGATCACGATTGGACCTAGGGTTAGGGTTATGTTGAGGGCTAGGGTTAGAGAGACGGTTAGGGTCACGATTGGACCTACGGTTAGGGTTATGTTGAGGGCTAGGGTTAGAGATCCGGTTAGGGTTACGATTGGACCTAGGGTTAGGGTTATGTTGAGGGCTAGGGTTAGAGAGACGGTTAGGGTTCCGATTGGACCTAGGGTTAGGGTTATGTTGAGGGCTAGGGTTAGAGATCCGGGTAGGGTTACGATTGAACCTAGGGTTAGGGTTATGTTGAGGGCTAGGGTTAGAGATCCGGTTACGGTTACAATTGGACCTAGGGTTAGTGTTATGTTGAGGGCTAGGGTTAGAGATCCGGTTACGGTTACGATTGCACCTAGGGTTAGGGTTATGTTGAGGGCTAGGGTTAGAGATCCGGTTAGAGTTACGATTGGACCTAGGGTTAGGGTTATGTTGAGGGTAGGGTTAGAGATCCGGGTAGGGTTACGATTGGACCTAGGGTTAGGGTTATGTTGAGGGCTAGGGTTAGAGATCCAGTTACAGTTACGATTGGACCTAGGGTTAGGGTTATGTTGAGGGCTAGGGTTAGAGATCCAGTTAGGGTCACGATTGGACCTAGGGTTAGGGTTATGTTGAGGGCTAGGGTTAGAGATCCGGTTAGGGTCACGATTGGACCTAGGGTTAGGGTTATGTTGAGGGCTAGGGTTAGAGATACGATTAGGGTCACGATTGGACCTAGGGTTAGGGTTATGTTGAGGGCTAGGGTTAGAGATCCGGTTAGGGTCATGATTGTACATTGGGTTAGGGTTATGTTGAGGGCTAGGGTTAGAGATCCGGTTAGGGTCATGATTGGACCTAGGGTTAGGGTTATGTTGAGGGCTAGGGTTAGAGATCCAGTTAAGGTCACGTTTGGACCTAGGGTTAGGGTTATGTTGACGGCTAGGGTAAGAGATCCGGTTAGGGTTACGATTGGACCTAGGGTTAGGGTGATGTTGAGGGTTAAGGTTAGAGATCCGGTTAGGGTCACGATTTGACCTAGGGTTAGGGTTATGTTGAGGGCTATGGTTAGAGACCCGGTTAAGGTCACGATTGGACCTAGGGTTAGGGTTATGTTGAGGACTAGGGTTAGAGATTCGGTTAGGGTTACGATTGGACCTAGGGTTAGCGTTATGTTGAGGGCTAGGGATAGAGATCCGGTTAGGGTCACGATTGGACCTAGGGTTAGGGTTCCGTTGAGGGTTAGGGTTAGAGATCCGGTTAGGGTTCAGATTGGACCTAGGGTTAGGGTTATGTTGAGGGCTAGGGTTAGAGAGACGGTTAGGGTCACGATTGGACCTAGGGTTAGGGTTATGTTGAGGGCTAGGTTTAGAGATCCGGTTAGGGTTACGATTGGACCTAGGGTTAGGGTTATGTTGAGGGCTAGGGTTAGAGATCCGGTTAGGGTTACGATTGGACCTAGCGTTAGGGTTATGTTGAGGGCTAGGGTTAGAGAGACGGTTAGGGTTACGATTGGACCTAGGGTTAGGGTTATGTTGAGGGCTAGGGTTAGAGAGACGGTTAGGGTTACGATTGGACCTAGGGTTAGGGTTATGTTGAGAGCAGGGTTAGAGATCCGGTTAGGGTCACGATTGGACCTAGGGTTAGGGTTATGTTGAGGGCTAGGGTTAGAGATCCGGTTAGGGTTACGATTGGACCTAGGGTTAGGGTTATGTTGAGGGCTAGGGTTAGAGATCCGGTTAGGGTTACGATTGGACCTAGGGTTAGGGTTATGTTGAGGGCTAGGGTTAGAGAGACGGTTAGGGTTCCGATTGGACCTAGGGTTAGGGTTATGTTGAGGGCTAGGGTTAGAGATCCGGGTAGGGTTACGATTGAACCTAGGGTTAGGGTTATGTTGAGGGCTAGGGTTAGAGATCCGGTTACGGTTACAATTGGACCTAGGGTTAGTGTTATGTTGAGGGCTAGGGTTAGAGATCCGGTTACGGTTACGATTGCACCTAGGGTTAGGGTTATGTTGAGGGCTAGGGTTAGAGATCCGGTTACAGTTACGATTGGACCTAGGGTTAGGGTTATGTTGAGGGTAGGGTTAGAGATCCCGGTAGGGTTACGATTGGACCTAGGGTTAGGGTTATGTTGAGGGCTAGGGTTAGAGATCCGGTTACAGTTACGATTGGACCTAGGGTTAGGGTTATGTTGAGGGCTCTGGTTAGAGATCCAGTTAGGGTCACGATTGGACCTAGGGTTAGGGTTATGTTGAGGGCTAGGGTTAGAGATCCGGGTAGGGTTACGATTGAACCTAGGGTTAGGGTTATGTTGAGGGCTAGGGTTAGAGATCCGGTTACAGTTACAATTGGACATAGGGTTAGTGTTATGTTGAGGGCTAGGGTTAGAGATCCGGTTACGGTTACGATTGCACCTAGGGTTAGGGTTATGTTGAGGGCTAGGGTTAGAGATACGGTTAGGGTCACGATTGGACCTAGGGTTAGGGTTATGTTGAGGGCTAGGGTTAGAGATCCGGTTAGGGTCACGATTGTACATTGGGTTAGGGTTATGTTGAGGGCTAGGGTTAGAGATCCGGTTAGGGTCACGATTGGACCTAGGGTTAGGGTTATGTTGAGGGCTAGGGTTAGAGATACGGTTAGGGTCACGATTGTACATTGGGTTAGGGTTATGTTGAGGGCTAGGGTTAGAGATCCGGTTACGGTTACAATTGGACCTAGGGTTAGTGTTATGTTGAGGGCTAGGGTTAGAGATCCGGTTACGGTTACGATTGCACCTAGGGTTAGGGTTATGTTGAGGGCTAGGGTTACAGATCCGGTTAGAGTTACGATTGGACCTAGGGTTAGGGTTATGTTGAGGGTAGGGTTAGAGATCCGGGTAGGGTTACGATTGGACCTAGGGTTAGGGTTATGTTGAGGGCTAGGGTTAGAGATCCGGTTACAGTTACGATTGGACCTAGGGTTAGGGTTGTGTTGAGGGCTAGGGTTAGAGATCCAGTTAGGGTCACGATTGGACCTAGGGTTAGGGTTATGTTGAGGGCTAGGGTTAGAGATCCGGTTAGGGTCACGATTGGACCTAGGGTTAGGGTTATGTTGAGGGCTAGGGTTAGAGATACGGTTAGGGTCACGATTGGACCTAGGGTTAGGGTTATGTTGAGGGCTAGGGTTAGAGATCCGGTTAGGGTCACGATTGTACATTGGGTTAGGGTTATGTTGAGGGCTAGGGTTAGAGATCCGGTTAGGGTCACGATTGGACCTAGGGTTAGGGTTATGTTGAGGGCTAGGTTTAGAGATCCGGTTAAGGTCACGTTTGGACCTAGGGTTAGGGTTATGTTGAGGGCTAGGGTTAGAGAGACGTTTAGGGTTACGATTGGACCTAGGGTTAGGGTTATGTTGAGGGCTAGGTTTAGAGATCCGGTTAGGGTTACGATTGGACCTAGGGTTAGGGTTATGTTGAGGGCTAGGGTTAGAGATCCGGTTAGGGTTACGATTGGACCTAGCGTTAGGGTTATGTTGAGGGCTAGGGTTAGAGAGACGGTTAGGGTTACGATTGGACCTAGGGTTAGGGTTATGTTGAGGGCTAGGGTTAGAGAGACGGTTAGGTTTACGATTGGACCTAGGGTTAGGGTTATGTTGAGGGCAGGGTTAGAGATCCGGTTAGGGTCACGATTGGACCTAGGGTTAGGGTTATGTTGAGGGCTAGCGTTAGAGATCCGGTTAGGGTTACAATTGGACCTAGGGTTAGGGTTATGTTGAGGGCTAGGGTTAGAAATCCGGTTAGGGTTACGATTGGACCTAGGGTTAGGGTTATGTTGAGGGCTAGGGCTAGAGATCCGGTTAGGGTTACGATTGGACCTAGGGTTAGGGTTATGTTGAGGGCTAGGTTTAGAGAGACGGTTAGGGTTCCGATTGGACCTAGGGTTAGGGTTATGTTGAGGGCTAGGGTTAGAGATCCGGTTACCGTTACAATTGGACCTAGGGTTAGTGTTATCTTGAGGGCTAGGGTTAGAAATCCGGTTACGGTTACGATTGCACCTAGGGTTAGGGTTATGTTAAGGGCTAGGGTTAGAGAGCCGGTTAGAGTTACGATTGGACCTAGGGTTAGGGTTATGATGAGGGTAGGGTTAGAGATCCGGGTAGGGTTACGATTGGACCTAGGGTTAGGGTTATGTTGAGGGCTAGGGTTAGAGATCCCTTTACAGTTACGATTGGACCTAGGGTTAGGGTTATGTTGAGGGCTAGGGTTAGAGATCCAGTTAGGGTCACGATTGGACCTAGGGTTAGGGTTATGTTGAGGGCTAGGGTTAGAGATACGGTTAGGGTAACGATTGGACCTAGGGTTAGGGTTATGTTGAGGGCTAGGGTTAGAGAGACGTTTAGGGTTACGATTGGACCTAGGGTTAGGGTTATGTTGAGGGCTAGGTTTAGAGATCCGGTTAGGGTTACGATTGGACCTAGGGTTAGGGTTATGTTGAGGGCTAGGGTTAGAGATCCGGTTAGGGTTACGATTGGACCTAGCGTTAGGGTTATGTTGAGGGCTAGGGTTAGAGAGACGGTTAGGGTTACGATTGGACCTAGGGTTAGGGTTATGTTGAGGGCTAGGGTTAGAGAGACGGTTAGGGTTACGATTGGACCTAGGGTTAGGGTTATGTTGAGGGCTAGGGTTAGAGATCCGGTTAAGGTCACGTTTGGACCTAGGGTTAGGGTTATGTTGAGGGCTAGGGTTAGAGATCCGGTTAGAGTTACGATTGGACCTAGGGTTGGGGTTATGTTGAGGGTAGGGTTAGAGATCCGGTTACAGTTACGATTGCACCTAGGGTTAGGGTTATGTTGAGGGCTAGGGTTAGAGATCCGGTTAGAGTTACGATTGGACCTAGGGTTAGGGTTATGTTGAGGGTAGGGTTAGAGATCCCGGTAAGGTTACGATTGGACCTAGGGTTAGGGTTATGTTGAGGGCTAGGGTTAGAGATCCGGTTACAGTTACGATTGGACCTAGGGTTAGGGTTATGTTGAGGGCTAGGGTTAGAGATCCAGTTAGGGTCACGATTGGACCTAGGGTTAGGGTTATGTTGAGGGCTAGGGTTAGAGATACGGTTAGGGTCACGATTGGACCTAGGGTTAGGGTTATGTTGAGGGCTAGGGTTAGAGAGACGGTTAGGGTCACGATTGGACCTACGGTTAGGGTTATGTTGAGGGCTAGGGTTAGAGAGACGGTTAGGGTTCCGATTGGACCTAGGGTTAGGGTTATGTTGAGGGCTAGGGTTAGAGATCCGGGTAGGGTTACGATTGAACCTAGGGTTAGGGTTATGTTGAGGGCTAGGGTTAGAGATCCGGTTACGGTTACAATTGGACCTAGGGTTAGTGTTATGTTGAGGGCTAGGGTTAGAGATCCGGTTACGGTTACGATTGCACCTAGGGTTAGGGTTATGTTGAGGGCTAGGGTTAGAGATCCGGTTAGAGTTACGATTGGACCTAGGGTTAGGGTTATGGTGAGGGTAGGGTTAGAGATCCGGGTAGGGTTACGATTGGACCTAGGGTTAGGGTTATGTTGAGGGCTAGGGTTAGAGATCCGGTTACAGTTACGATTGGACCTAGGGTTAGGGTTATGTTGAGGGCTAGGGTTAGAGATCCAGTTAGGGTCACGATTGGACCTAGGGTTAGGGTTATGTTGAGGGCTAGGGTTAGAGATCCGGTTAGGGTCACGATTGGACCTAGGGTTAGGGTTATGTTGAGGGCTAGGGTTAGAGATACGGTTAGGGTCACGATTGGACCTAGGGTTAGGGTTATGTTGAGGGCTAGGGTTAGAGATCCGGTTAGGGTTACGATTGGACCTAGGGTTAGGGTTATGTTGAGGGCTAGGGTTAGAGAGACGGTTAGGTTTACGATTGGACCTAGGGTTAGGGTTATGTTGAGGGCAGGGTTAGAGATCCGGTTAGGGTCACGATTGGACCTAGGGTTAGGGTTATGTTGAGGGCTAGGGTTAGAGAGACGGTTAGGGTTACAATTGGACCTAGGGTTAGGGTTATGTTGAGGGCTAGGGGTAGATATCCGGTTAGGGTTACGATTAGACCTAGGGTTAGGGTTATGTTGAGGGCTAGGGCTAGAGATCCGGTTAGGGTTACGATTGGACCTAGGGTTAGGGTTATGTTGAGGGCTAGGTTTAGAGAGACGGTTAGGGTTCCGATTGGACCTAGGGTTAGGGTTATGTTGAGGGCTAGGGTAAGAGATCCGGGTAGGGTTACGATTGAACCTAGGGTTAGGGTTATGTTGAGGGCTAGGGTTAGAGATCCGGTTACCGTTACAATTGGACCTAGGGTTAGTGTTATCTTGAGGGCTAGGGTTAGAAATCCGGTTACGGTTACGATTGCACCTAGGGTTAGGGTTATGTTAAGGGCTAGGGTTAGAGAGCCGGTTAGAGTTACGATTGGACCTAGGGTTAGGGTTATGTTGAGGGTAGGGTTAGAGATCCGGGTAGGGTTACGATTGGACCTAGGGTTAGGGTTATGTTGAGGGCTAGGGTTAGAGATCCCTTTACAGTTACGATTGGACCTAGGGTTAGGGTTATGTTGAGGGCTAGGGTTAGAGATCCAGTTAGGGTCACGATTGGACCTAGGGTTAGGGTTATGTTGAGGGCTAGGGTTAGAGATACGGTTAGGGTAACGATTGGACCTAGGGTTAGGGTTATGTTGAGGGCTAGGGTTAGAGAGACGTTTAGGGTTACGATTGGACCTAGGGTTAGGGTTATGTTGAGGGCTAGGTTTAGAGATCCGGTTAGGGTTAGGATTGGACCTAGGGTTAGGGTTATGTTGAGGGCTAGGGTTAGAGATCCGGTTAGGGTTACGATTGGACCTAGCGTTAGGGTTATGTTGAGGGCTAGGGTTAGAGAGACGGTTAGGGTTACGATTGGACCTAGGGTTAGGGTTATGTTGAGGGCTAGGGTTAGAGAGACGGTTAGGGTTACGATTGGACCTAGGGTTAGGGTTATGTTGAGGGCTAGGGTTAGAGATCCGGTTAAGGTCACGTTTGGACCTAGGGTTAGGGTTATGTTGAGGGCTAGGGTTAGAGATCCGGTTAGAGTTACGATTGGACCTAGGGTTGGGGTTATGTTGAGGGTAGGGTTAGAGATCCGGTTACAGTTACGATTGCACCTAGGGTTAGGGTTATGTTGAGGGCTAGGGTTAGAGATCCGGTTAGAGTTACGATTGGACCTAGGGTTAGGGTTATGTTGAGGGTAGGGTTAGAGATCCCTGTAAGGTTACGATTGGACCTAGGGTTAGGGTTATGTTGAGGGCTAGGGTTAGAGATCCGGTTACAGTTACGATTGGACCTAGGGTTAGGGTTATGTTGAGGGCTAGGGTTAGAGATCCAGTTAGGGTCACGATTGGACCTAGGGTTAGGGTTATGTTGAGGGCTAGGGTTAGAGATACGGTTAGGGTCACGATTGGACCTAGGGTTAGGGTTATGTTGAGGGCTAGGGTTAGAGAGACGGTTAGGGTCACGATTGGACCTACGGTTAGGGTTATGTTGAGGGCTAGGGTTAGAGATCCAGTTAGGGTTACGATTGGACCTAGGGTTAGGGTTATGTTGAGGGCTAGGGTTAGAGAGACGGTTAGGGTTCCGATTGGACCTAGGGTTAGGGTTATGTTGAGGGCTAGGGTTAGAGATCCGGGTAGGGTTACGATTGAACCTAGGGTTAGGGTTATGTTGAGGGCTAGGGTTAGAGATCCGGTTACGGTTACAATTGGACCTAGGGTTAGTGTTATGTTGAGGGCTAGGGTTAGAGATCCGGTTACGGTTACGATTGCACCTAGGGTTAGGGTTATGTTGAGGGCTAGGGTTAGAGATCCGGTTAGAGTTACGATTGGACCTAGGGTTAGGGTTATGGTGAGGGTAGGGTTAGAGATCCGGATAGGGTTACGATTGGACCTAGGGTTAGGGTTATGTTGAGGGCTAGGGTTAGAGATCCGGTTACAGTTACGATTGGACCTAGGGTTAGGGTTATGTTGAGAGCTAGGGTTAGAGATCCAGTTAGGGTCACGATTGGACCTAGGGTTAGGGTTATGTTGAGGGCTAGGGTTAGAGATCCGGTTAGGGTCACGATTGGACCTAGGGTTAGGGTTATGTTGAGGGCTAGGGTTAGAGATACGGTTAGGGTCACGATTGGACCTAGGGTTAGGGTTATGTTGAGGGCTAGGGTTAGAGATCCGGTTAGGGTCACGATTGTACATTGGGTTAGGGTTATGTTGAGGGCTAGGGTTAGAGATCCGGTTAGGGTCACGATTGGACCTAGGGTTAGGGTTATGTTGAGGGCTAGGTTTAGAGATCCGGTTAAGGTCACGTTTGGACCTAGGGTTAGGGTTATGTTGAGGGCTAGGGTTAGAGAGACGTTTAGGGTTACGATTGGACCTACGGTTAGGGTTATGTTGAGGGCTAGGTTTAGAGATCCGGTTAGGGTTACGATTGGACCTAGGGTTAGGGTTATGTTGAGGGCTAGGGTTAGAGATCCGGTTAGGGTTACGATTGGACCTAGCGTTAGGGTTATGTTGAGGGCTAGGGTTAGAGAGACGGTTAGGGTTGCGATTGGACCTAGGGTTAGGGTTATGTTGAGGGCAGGGTTAGAGAGAAGGTTAGGGTTAGGATTGGACCTAGGGTTAGGGTTATGTTGAGGGCAGGGTTAGAGATCCGGTTAGGGTCACGATTGGACCTAGGGTTAGGGTTATGTTGAGGGCTAGGGTTAGAGATCCGGTTAGGGTTACAATTGGACCTAGGGTTAGGGTTATGTTGAGGGCTAGGGTTAGAAATCCGGTTAGGGTTACGATTGGACCTAGGGTTAGGGTTATGTTGAGGGCTAGGGCTAGAGATCCGGTTAGGGTTACGATTGGACCTAGGGTTAGGGTTATGTTGAGGGCTAGGTTTAGAGAGACGGTTAGGGTTACGATTGGACCTAAGGTTAGGGTTATGTTGAGGGCTAGGGTAAGAGATCCGGGTAGGGTTACGATTGAACCTAGGGTTAGGGTTATGTTGAGGGCTAGGGTTAGAGATCCGGTTACGGTTAAAATTGGACCTAGGGTTAGTGTTATCTTGAGGGCTAGGGTTAGAAATCCGGTTACGGTTACGATTGCACCTAGGGTTAGGGTTATGTTAAGGGCTAGGGTTAGAGAGCCGGTTAGAGTTACGATTGGACCTAGGGTTAGGGTTATGTTGAGGGTAGGGTTAGAGATCCGGGTAGGGTTACGATTGGACCTAGGGTTAGGGTTATGTTGAGGGCTAGGGTTAGAGATCCCTTTACAGTTACGATTGGACCTAGGGTTAGGGTTATGTTGAGGGCTAGGGTTAGAGATCCAGTTAGGGTCACGATTGGACCTAGGGTTAGGGTTATGTTGAGGGCTAGGGTTAGAGATACGGTTAGGGTAACGATTGGACCTAGGGTTAGGGTTATGTTGAGGGCTAGGGTTAGAGAGACGTTTAGGGTTACGATTGGACCTAGGGTTAGGGTTATGTTGAGGGCTAGCTTTAGAGATCCGTTTAGGGTTACGATTGGACCTAGGGTTAGGGTTATGTTGAGGGCTAGGGTTAGAGATCCGGTTAGGGTTACGATTGGACCTAGCGTTAGGGTTATGTTGAGAGCTAGGGTTAGAGAGACGGTTAGGGTTACGATTGGACCTAGGGTTAGGATTATGTTGAGGGCTAGGGTTAGAGAGACGGTTAGGGTTACGATTGGACCTAGGGTTAGGGTTATGTGAGGGCAGGGTTAGAGATCCGGTTAGGGTCACGATTGGACCTAGGGTTAGGGTTATGTTGAGGGCTAGGGTTAGAGATCCGGTTAAGGTCACGTTTGGACCTAGGGTTAGGGTTATGTTGAGGGCTAGGGTTAGAGATCCGGTTAGAGTTACTATTGGACCTAGGGTTAGGGTTATGTTGAGGGTAGGGTTAGAGATCCGGGTAAGGTTACGATTGGACCTAGGGTTAGGGTTATGTTGAGGGCTAGGGTTAGAGATCCGGTTACAGTTACGATTGGACCTAGGGTTAGGGTTATGTTGAGGGCTAGGGTTAGAGATCCAGTTAGGGTCACGATTGGACCTAGGGTTAGGGTTATGTTGAGGCCTAGGGTTAGAGAGACGGTTAGGGTTACGATTGGACCTAGGGTTAGGGTTATGTTGAGGGCAGGGTTAGAGATCCGGTTAGGGTCACGAGTGGACTAGGGTTAGGGTTATGTTGAGGGCTAGGGTTAGAGATCCGGTTAGGGTTACCATTGGACCTAGGGTTAGGGTTATGTTGAGGGCTAGGGTTAGAGATCCGGTTAGGGTTACGATTGGACCTAGTGTTAGGGTTATGTTGACGGCTAGGGTTAGAGAGACGGTTAGGGTTCCGATTGGACCTAGGGTTAGGGTTATGTTGAGGGATAGGGTTAGAGAGACGGTTAGGGTCACGATTGGACCTAGGGTTAGGGTTATGTTGAGGGCTAGGGTTAGAGATCCGGTTAGGGTAACGATTGGACCTAGGTTAGGGATATGTTGAGGACTAGGGTTAGAGATCCCGTTAGGGTTACAATTGGACCTCGGGTTAGGGTTATGTTGAGGGCTAGGGTTAGAGATCCGGTTACGGTTACGATTGCACCTAGGGTTAGGGTTATGTTGAGGGCTAGGGTTAGAGATCCGGTTAGGGTCACGTTTGGACTTAGGGATAGGGTTATGTTGACGGCTAGGGTTAGAGATCCGGTTAGGGTTACCTTTACAACTAGGGTTAGGGTTATGTTGAGGGCTAGGGTTAGAGATCCGGTTAGGGTTACGATTGGACCTAGAGTTATGGTGATGTTGATGGCTAGGGTTAGAGATCCGGTTAGGGTTACGATTGGACCTAGGGTTAGGGTTATGTTGAGGGCTAGAGTTAGAGATCCGGTTAGGGTCACGATTGGACCTAGGGTTAGGGTTATGTTGAGGGCTAGGGTTAGAGAGACGGTTAGGGTTCCGATTGGACCTAGGGTTAGGGTTATGTTGAGGGCTAGGTTTAGAGATCCGGGTAGGGTTACGATTGAACCTAGGGTTAGGGTTATGTTGAGGGCTAGGGTTAGAGATCCGGTTACGGTTACAATTGGACCTAGGGTTAGTGTTATGTTGAGGGCTAGGGTTAGAGATCCGGTTACGGTTACGATTGCACCTAGGGTTAGGGTTATGTTGAGGGCTAGGGTTACAGATCCGGTTAGAGTTACGATTGGACCTAGGGTTAGGGTTATGTTGAGGGTAGGGTTAGAGATCCGGGTAGGGTTACGATTGGACCTAGGGTTAGGGTTATGTTGAGGGCTAGGGTTAGAGATCCGGTTACAGTTACGATTGGACCTAGGGTTAGGGTTGTGTTGAGGGCTAGGGTTAGAGATCCAGTTAGGGTCACGATTGGACCTAGGGTTAGGGTTATGTTGAGGGCTAGGGTTAGAGATCCAGTTAGGGTCACGATTGGACCTAGGGTTAGGGTTATGTTGAGGGCTAGGGTTAGAGATACGGTTAGGGTCACGATTGGACCTAGGGTTAGGGTTATGTTGAGGGCTAGGGTTAGAGATCCGGTTAGGGTCACGATTGTACATTGGGTTAGGGTTATGTTGAGGGCTAGGGTTAGAGATCCGGTTAGGGTCACGATTGGACCTAGGGTTAGGGTTATGTTGAGGGCTAGGTTTAGAGATCCGGTTAAGGTCACGTTTGGACCTAGGGTTAGGGTTATGTTGAGGGCTAGGGTTAGAGAGACGTTTAGGGTTACGATTGGACCTAGGGTTAGGGTTATGTTGAGGGCTAGGTTTAGAGATCCGGTTAGGGTTACGATTGGACCTAGGGTTAGGGTTATGTTGAGGGCTAGGGTTAGAGATCCGGTTAGGGTTACGATTGGACCTAGCGTTAGGGTTATGTTGAGGGCTAGGGTTAGAGAGACGGTTAGGGTTACGATTGGACCTAGGGTTAGGGTTATGTTGAGGGCTAGGGTTAGAGAGACGGTTAGGTTTACGATTGGACCTAGGGTTAGGGTTATGTTGAGGGCAGGGTTAGAGATCCGGTTAGGGTCAGGATTGGACCTAGGGTTAGGGTTATGTTGAGGGCTAGCGTTAGAGATCCGGTTAGGGTTACAATTGGACCTAGGGTTAGGGTTATGTTGAGGGCTAGGGTTAGAAATCCGGTTAGGGTTACGATTGGACCTAGGGTTAGGGTTATGTTGAGGGCTAGGGCTAGAGTTCCGGTTAGGGTTACGATTGGACCTAGGGTTAGGGTTATGTTGAGGGCTAGGTTTAGAGAGACGGTTAGGGTTCCGATTGGACCTAGGGTTAGGGTTATGTTGAGGGCTAGGGTAAGAGATCCGGGTAGGGTTACGATTGAACCTAGGGTTAGGGTTATGTTGAGGGCTAGGGTTAGAGATCCGGTTACCGTTACAATTGGACCTAGGGTTAGTGTTATCTTGAGGGCTAGGGTTAGAAATCCGGTTACAGTTACGATTGCACCTAGGGTTAGGGTTATGTTAAGGGCTAGGGTTAGAGAGCCGGTTAGAGTTACGATTGGACCTAGGGTTAGGGTTATGTTGAGGGTAGGGTTAGAGATCCGGGTAGGGTTACGATTGGACCTAGGGTTAGGGTTATGTTGAGGGCTAGGGTTAGAGATCCCTTTACAGTTACGATTGGACCTAGGGTTAGGGTTATGTTGAGGGCTAGGGTTAGAGATCCAGTTAGGGTCACGATTGGACCTAGGGTTAGGGTTATGTTGAGGGCTAGGGTTAGAGATACGGTTAGGGTAACGATTGGACCTAGGGTTAGGGTTATGTTGAGGGCTAGGGTTAGAGATCCCGTTAGGGTTACCATTGGACCTAGGGTTAGGGTTATGTTGAGGGCTAGGGTTAGAGATCCGGTTACGGTTACGATTGCACCTAGGGTTAGGGTTAAGTTGAGGGCTAGGGTTAGAGATCCGGTTAGGGTTAAGATTGGACCTAGGGTTAGGGTTATGTTGAGGGCTAGGGTTAGAGATCCGGGTAGGGTTACGATTGGACCTAGGGTTAGGGTTATGTTGAGGGCTAGGGTTAGAGATCCGGTTAGGGTTACGATTGGACCTATGGTTAGGGTTATGTTGAGGGCTAGGGTTAGAGATCCGGTTAGGGTTACGATTGGACCTAGGGTTAGGGTTATGTTGAGGGCTAGGGTTAGAGATCCGGTTAGGGTTACGATTGCACCTAGGGTTAGGGTTATGTTGAGGGCTAGGGTTAGAGATCCGGTTAGGGTTAAGATTGGACCTAGGGTTAGGGTTATGTTGAGGGCTAGGGTTAGAGATCCGGGTAGGGTTACGATTGGACCTAGGGTTAGGGTTATGTTGAGGGCTAGGGTTAGAGATCCGGTTAGGGTTACGATTGGACCTATGGTTAGGGTTATGTTGAGGGCTAGGGTTAGAGATCCGGTTAGGGTTACGATTGGACCTAGGGTTAGGGTTATGTTGAGGGCTAGGGTTAGAGATCCGGTTAGGGTTACGATTGCACCTAGGGTTAGGGTTATGTTGAGGGCTAGGGTTAGAGATCCGGGTAGGGTTACGATTGCACCTAGGGTTAGTGTTATGTTGAGGGCTAGGGTTAGAGATCCGGTTAGGGTCACGATTGGACCTGGGGTTAGGGTTATGTTGAGGGCTAGGGTTAGAGATCCGGTTAGGGTTACCATTGGACCGAGGGTTAGGGTTATGTTTAGGGCTAGGGTTAGAGAACCGGTTAGGGTTACGATTGGACCTAGGGTTAGGGTTATGTTGAGGGCTAGGGTTAGAGAGACGGTTAAGGTCACGATTGGACCTAGGGTTAGGGTTATGTTGAGGGCTAGGGTTAGAGATCCGGTTAGGGTCCCGATTGGACCTAGGGTTATGGTGATGTTGATGGCTAGGGTTAGAGATCCGGTTAGGGTTACGATTGGACCTAGGTTAGGGTTTTGTTGAGGGCTAGGGTTAGAGATCCCGTTAGGGTTACCATTGGACCTAGGGTTAGGGTTATGTTGAGGGCAAGGGTTAGAGATCCGGTTACGGTTACGATTGCACCTAGGGTTAGGGTTAAGTTGAGGGCTAGGGTTAGAGATCTGGTTAGGGTTACGATTGGACCTAGGGTTAGGGTTATGTTGAGGGCTAGGGTTAAAGATCCGGGTAGGGTTACGATTGGACCTAGGGTTAGGGTTATGTTGAGGGCTAGGGTTAGAGATCCGGTTAGGGTTACGATTGGACCTAGGGTTAGGGTTATCTTGAGGGCTAGGGTTAGAGATCCGGTTAGGGTTACGATTGGACCTAGGGTTAGGGTTATGTTGAGGGCTAGGGTTAGAGATCCGGTTAGGGTTACGATTGCACCTAGGGTTAGGGTTATGTTGAGGGCTAGGGTTAGAGATCCGGGTAGGGTTACGATTGCACCTAGGGTTAGTGTTATGTTGAGGGCTAGGGTTAGAGATCCGGTTAGGGTCACGATTGGATCTAGGGTTAGGGTTATGTTGAGGGCTAGGGTTAGAGATCCCGTTAGGGTTACGATTGGACCTAGGGTTAGGGTTATGTTCAGGGCTAGGGTTAGAGAGACGGTTAGGGTTCCGATAGGACCTAGGGTTAGGGTTATGTTGAGGGCTAGGGTTAGAGATCCGGTTAGGGTCACGTTTCGACCTAGGGTTAGGGTTATGTTGACGGCTAGGGTTAGAGATCCGGTTAGGGTTACGATTGGACATAGGGTTAGGGTGATGTTGAGGGCTAGGGTTAGAGATCCGGTTAGGGTTACGATTGGACCTAGGGTTATGGTGATGTTGATGGCTAGGGTTAGAGATCAGGTTAGGGTTACATTTGGACCTAGGGTTAGGGTTATGTTGAGGGCTAGGGTTAGAGATCCGGTTAGGGTTACGATTTCACCTAGGGTTAGGGTTATGTTGAGGGCTAGGGTTAGAGTTCCGGTTAGGGTTACGATTGCACCTAGGGTTAGGGTTATGTTGAGGGTTAGGGTTAGAGATCCGGTTAGGGTTACGATTGGATCTAGGGTTAGGGTTATGTTGAGGGCTAGGGTTAGAGATCCCGTTAGGGTTACGATTGGACCTAGGGTTAGTGTTATGTTGAGGGCTAGGGTTAGAGATCCGGTTAGGGTTACGATTGGACCTAGGGTTAGGGTTATGTTGAGGGCTAGGGTAGAGATCCGGTTAGGGTTACGATTGGACCTAGGGTTAGGGTTATGTTGAGGGCTAGGGTTAGAGAGACGTTTAGGGTTACGATTGGACCTAGGGTTAGGGTTATGTTGAGGGCAGGGTTAGAGATCCGGTTAGGGTCACGATTGGACCTAGAGTTAGGGTTATGTTGAGGGCTAGGGTTAGAGATCCGGTTAGTGTTACGATTGGACCTAGGGTTAGGGTTATGTTGAGGGCAGGGTTAGAGATCCGGTTAGGGTCAAGATTGGACCTAGGGTTAGGGTTATGTTGAGGGCTAGGGTTAGAGATCCGGTTAGGGTTACCATTGGACCTAGGGTTAGGGTTATGTTGAGGGCTAGGGTTAGAGATCCGGTTAGGGTTACGATTGGACCTAGGGTTAGGGTTATGTTGAGGGCTAGGGTTAGAGATCCGGTTAGGGTTACGATTGGACCTAGGGTCAGGGTTATGTTGAGGGCTAGGGTTAGAGAGACGGTTAGGGTTCCGATTGGACCTAGGGTTAGGGTTATGTTGAGGGCTAGGGTTAGAGATCCAGTTAGGGTCACGATTGGACCTAGTGTTAGGGTTATGTTGAGGGCTAGGGTTAGAGATCCGGTTAGGGTCACGTTTGGACCTAGGTTTAGGGTTATGTTGACGGCTAGGGTTAGAGATCCGGTTAGGGTTACGATAGGACCTAGGGTTAGGGTTATGTTGAGGGCTAGGGTTAGAGATCCGGTTAGGGTTACGATTGGACCTAGGGTTAGGGTTATGTTCAGGGCTAGGGTTAGAGAACCGGTTAGGGTCACGATTGGACCTAGGGTTAGGGTTATATTGAGGGCTAGGGTTAGAGATCCGGTTAGGGTCACGATTGGACCTAGGGTTATGGTGATGTTGATGGCTAGGGTTAGAGATCCGGTTAGGGTTACAATTGGACCTAGGGTTAGGGTGATGTTGAGGGCTAGGGTTAGAGATCCGTTTAGGGTTACGTTTGGACCTAGGGTTACGGAGATATTGATGGCTAGGGTTAGAGATCCGGTTAGGGTTACGATTGGACCTAGGGTTAGGGTTATGTTGCGGGCTAGGGTTAGAGAGACGGTTAGGGTTCCGATAGGACCTAGGGTTAGGGTTATGTTGAGGTCTTGGTTTAGAGATCCGGTTAGGGTCACGTTTCGACCTAGGGTTAGGGTTATGTTGACGGCTAGGGTTAGAGATCCGGTTAGGGTTACGATTGGACATAGGGTTAGGGTGATGTTGAGGGCTAGGGTTAGAGATCCGGTTAGGGTTACGATTGGACCTAGGGTTATGGTGATGTAGATGGCTAGGGTTAGAGATCCGGTTAGGGTTACATTTGAACCTAGGGTTAGGGTTATGTTGAGGGCTAGGTTTAGAGATCCGGTTAGGGTTACGATTGCACCTAGGGTTAGGGTTATGTTGAGGGCTAGGGTTAGAGTTCCGGTTAGGGTTACGATTGCACCTAGGGTTAGATTTATGTTGAGGGTTAGGGTTAGAGATCCGGTTAGGGTTACGATTGGATCTAGGGTTAGGGTTATGTTGAGGGCTAGGGTTAGAGATCCGGTTAGGGTTACGATTGGACCTAGGGTTAGGGTTATGTTGAGGGCTAGGGTTAGAGATCCGGTTAGGGTTACGATTGGACCTAGGGTTAGGGTTATGTTGAGGGCAGGGTTTGAGATCCGGTTAGGGTCACGATTGGACCTAGGGTTAGGGTTATGTTGAGGGCTAGGGTTAGAGATCCGGTTAGGGTTACGATTGGACCTAGCGTTAGGGTTATGTTGCGGGCAGGGTTAGAGATCCGGTTACAGTCACGATTGGACCTAGGGTTAGGGTTATGTTGAGGGCTACGGTTAGAGATCCGGTTAGGGTTACCATTGGACCTAGGGTTAGGGTTATGTTGAGGGCTAGGGTTAGAGATCCGGTTAGGGTTACGATTGGACCTAGGGTTAGGGTTATGTTGAGGGCTAGGGTTAGAGAGACGGTTAGGGTTCCGATTGGACCTAGGGTTAGGGTTATGTTGAGGGCTACGGTTAGAGATCCAGTTAGGGTCACGATTGGACCTAGGGTTAGGGTTATGTTGAGGGCTAGGGTTAGAGATCCGGTTAGGGTCACGTTTGGACATAGGGTTAGGGTTATGTTGACGGCTAGGGTTAGAGATCCGGTTAGGGTTACGATAGGACCTAGGGTTAGGGTTATGTTGAGGGCTAGGGTTAGAGATACGGTTAGGGTTACCATTGGACCTAGGGTTAGGGTTATGTTTAGGGCTAGGGTTAGAGATCCCGTTAGGGTTACGATTGGACCTAGGTTTAGGGTTATGTTGAGGGCTAGGGTTAGAGATCCGGTTAGGGTTCCGATTGGACCTAGGGTTAGGGTTATGTTGAGGGCTAGGGTTAGAGAGACGGTTAGGGTCACGATTGGACCTAGGGTTAGGGTTATGTTGAGGGCTAGGGTTAGAGATCCGGTTAGGGTCACGATTGGACCTAGGGTTATGGTGATGTTGATGGCTAGGGTTAGAGATCCGGTTAGGGTTAAGATTGGACCTAGGGTTAGGGTGATGTTGAGGGCTAGGGTTAGAGATCCGGTTAGGGTTACGATTGGACCTAGGGTTATGGTGATATTGATGGCTAGGGTTAGAGATCCGGTTAGGGTTACGATTGGACCTAGGGTTAGGGTTATGTTGAGGGCTAGGGTTTGAGATCCGGTTAGGGTCACGATTGGACCTTGGGTTAGGTTTATGTTGAGGGCTAGGGTTAGAGATCCGGTTAGGGTCACCATTGGACCTAGGGTTAGGGTTATGTTGAGGGCTAGGGTTAGAGATCCGGTTAGGGTCACGTTTGGACCTAGGGTTAGGGTTATGTTGAGGGCTAGGGTTAGAGATCCGGTTAGGGTCACGATTGGACCTAGGTTAGGGTTATGTTGAGGGCTAGGGTTAGAGATCCCGTTAGGGTTACCATTGGACCTAGGGTTAGGGTTATGTTGAGGGCTAGGGTTAGAGATCAGGTTACGGTTACGATTGCACCTAGGGTTAGGGTTAAGTTGAGGGCTAGGGTTAGAGATCCGGTTAGGGTTAAGATTGGACCTAGGGTTAGGGTTATGTTGAGGGCTAGGGTTAGAGATCCGGGTAGGGTTACGATTGGACCTAGGGTTAGGGTTATGTTGAGGGCTAGGTTTAGAGATCCGGTTAGGGTTACGATTGGACCTAGGGTTAGGGTTATGTTGAGGGCTAGGGTTAGAGATCCGGTTAGGGTTACGATTGGACCTAGGGTTAGGGTTATGTTGAGGGCTAGGGTTAGAGATCCGGTTAGGGTTACGATTGCACCTAGGGTTAGGGTTATGTTGAGGGCTAGGGTTAGAGATCCGGGTAGGGTCACGATTGGACCTAGGTTAGGGTTATGTTGAGGGCTAGGGTTAGACATCCGTTTAGGGTCACGATTGCACCTTGGGTTAGGGTTATGTTGAGGGCAGGGTTAGAGATCCCGTTAGGGTTACGATTGGACCTAGGGTTAGGGTTATGTTGAGGGCTAGGGTTAGAGAGACGGTTAGGGTTCCGATAGGACCTAGGGTTAGGGTTATGTTGAGGGCTAGGGTTAGAGATCCGGTTAGGGCCACGTTTCGACCTAGGGTTAAGGTTATGTTGACGGCTAGGGTTAGAGATCCGCATAGGGTTACGATTGGACATAGGGTTAGGGTGATGTTGAGGGCTAGGTTTAGAGATCCGGTTAGGGTTACGATTGGACCTAGGGTTATGGTGATGTTGATGGCTAGGTTTAGAGATCCGGTTAGGGTTACATTTGGACCTAGGGTTAGGGTTATGTTGAGGGCTAGGGTTAGAGATCCGGTTAGGGTTACGATTGCACCTAGGGTTAGGGTTATGTTGAGGGCTAGGGTTAGAGTTCCGGTTAGGGTTACGATTGCACCTAGGGTTAGGGTTATGTTGAGGGTTAGGGTTAGAGATCCGGTTAGGGTTACGATTGGATCTAGGGTTAGGGTTATGTTGAGGGCTAGGGTTAGAGATCCGGTTAGGGTTACGATTGGACCTAGGGTTAGGGTTATGTTGAGGGCTAGGGTTAGAGATCCGGTTAGGGTTACGATTGGACCTAGGGTTAGGGTTATGTTGAGGGCTAGGGCTGGAGATACGGTTAGGGTTACGATTGGACCTAGGGTTAGGGTTATGTTGAGGGCAGGGTTAGAGATCCGGTTAGGGTTACGATTGGACCTAGGGTTAGGGTTATGTTGAGGGCAGGGTTAGAGATCCGGTTAGGGTCACGATTGGACCTAGGGTTAGGGTTATGTTGAGGGCTAGGGTTAGAGATCCGGTTAGGGTCACGTTTGGACCTAGGGTTAGGGTTATGTTGACGGCTAGGTTTAGAGATCCGGTTAGGGTTACGATAGGACCTAGGGTTAGGGTTATGTTGAGGGCTAGGGTTAGAGATCCGGTTAGGGTTACGATTGGACCTAGGGTTAGGGTTATGTTTAGGGCTAGGGTTAGAGAACCGGTTAGGGTTACGATTGGACCTAGGGTTAGGGTTATGTTGATGGCTAGGGTTAGAGATCCGGTTAGGGTTACATTTGGACCTAGGGTTAGGGTTATGTTGAGGGCTAGGGTTAGAGATCCGGTTAGGGTTACGATTGCACCTAGGGTTAGGGTTATGTTGAGGGCTAGGGTTAGAGTTCCGGTTAGGGTTACGATTGCACCTAGGGTTAGGGTTATGTTGAGGGTTAGGGTTAGAGATCCGGTTAGGGTTACGATTGGACCTAGGGTTAGGGTTATGTTGAGGGCTAGGGTTAGAGGTCCGGTTAGGGTTACGATTGGACCTAGGGTTAGGGTTATGTTGAGGGCTAGGGTTAGAGATCCGGTTAGGGTTACGATTGGACCTAGGGTTAGGGTTATGTTGAGGGCTAGGGTTAGAGATCCGGTTAGGGTTACGATTGGACCTAGGGTTAGGGTTATGTTGAGGGCTAGGGTTAGAGAGACGTTTAGGGTTACGATTGGACCTAGGGTTAGGGTTATGTTGAGGGCAGGGTTAGAGATCTGGTTAGGGTCACGATTGGACCTAGAGTTAGGGTTATGTTGAGGGCTAGGGTTAGAGATCCGGTTAGGGTTACGATTGGACCTAGGGTTAGGGTTATGTTGAGGGCAGGGTTAGAGATCCGGTTAGGGTCACGATTGGACCTAGGGTTAGGGTTATGTTGAGGGCTAGGGTTAGAGATCCGGTTAGCGTTACCATTGGACCTAGGGTTAGGGTTATGTTGAGGGCTAGGGTTAGAGATCCGGTTAGGGTTACGATTGGACCTAGGGTTAGGGTTATGTTGAGGGCTAGGGTTAGAGAGACGGTTAGGGTTCCGATTGGACCTAGGGTTAGGGTTATGTTGAGGGCTAGGGTTAGAGATCCGGTTAGGGTTACCATTGGACCTAGGGTTAGGGTTATGTTGAGGGCTAGGGTTAGAGATCCGGTTAGGGTAACGATTGGACCTAGGGTTAGGGTTATGTTGACGGCTAGGGTTAGAGATCCGGTTAGGGTTACGATAGGACCTAGGGTTAGGGTTATGTTGAGGGCTACGGTTCGAGATCCGGGTAGGGTTACGATTGGACCTAGGGTTAGGGTTATGTTGAGGGCTAGGGTTAGAGATCCGGTTAGGGTTACGATTGGACCTAGGGTTAGGGTTATGTTGAGGGCTAGGGTTAGAGATCCGGTTAGGGTCACGATTGGACCTAGGTTAGTGTTATGTTGAGGGCTAGTGTTAGAGATCCGGTTAGGGTCACGATTGGACCTAGGGTTAGGGTGATGTTGAGGGCTAGGGTTAGAGATCCGGTTAGGGTTACGATTGGACCTAGGGTTATGGTGATGTTGAGGGCTAGGGTTAGAGATCCGGTTAGGGTTACCATTGGACCTAGGGTTAGGGTTATGTTGATGGTTAGGGTTAGAGATCCTGTTAGGGTTACGATTGGACCTAGGGATATGGTTATGTTGAGGGCTAGGGTTAGAGATCCGGTTAGGGTTACGATTGGACCTAGGGTTAGGGTTATGTTGAGGGCTAGGGTTAGAGATCCGGTTAGGGTTACGATTGGACCTAGGGTTAGGGTTATGTTGAGGGCAGGGTTAGAGATCCGGTTAGGGTCAAGATTGGACCTAGGGTTAGGGTTATGTTGAGGGCTAGGGTTAGAGATCCGGTTAGGGTTACCATTGGACCTAGGGTTAGGGTTATGTTGAGGGCTAGGGTTAGAGATCCGGTTAGGGTTACGATTGGACCTAGGGTTAGGGTTATGTTGAGGGCTAGGGTTAGAGATCCGGTTAGGGTTACGATTGGACCTAGGGTCAGGGTTATGTTGAGGGCTAGGGTTAGAGAGACGGTTAGGGTTCCGATTGGACCTAGGGTTAGGGTTATGTTGAGGGCTAGGGTTAGAGATCCAGTTAGGGTCACGATTGGACCTAGTGTTAGGGTTATGTTGAGGGCTAGGGTTAGAGATCCGGTTAGGGTCACGTTTGGACCTAGGTTTAGGGTTATGTTGACGGCTAGGGTTAGAGATCCGGTTAGGGTTACGATAGGACCTAGGGTTAGGGTTATGTTGAGGGCTAGGGTTAGAGATCCGGTTAGGGTTACGATTGGACCTAGGGTTAGGGTTATGTTCAGGGCTAGGGTTAGAGAACCGGTTAGGGTTACGATAGGACCTAGGGTTAGGGTTATGTTGAGGGCTAGGGTTAGAGATCCCGTTAGGGTTACGATTGGACCTAGGTTTAGGGTTATGTTGAGGGCTAGGGTTAGAGATCCGGTTAGGGTTCCGATTGGACCTAGGGTTAGGGTTATGTTGAGGGCTAGGGTTAGAGAGACGGTTAGGGTCACGATTGGACCTAGGGTTAGGGTTATATTGAGGGCTAGGGTTAGAGATCCGGTTAGGGTCACGATTGGACCTAGGGTTATGGTGATGTTGATGGCTAGGGTTAGAGATCCGGTTAGGGTTACAATTGGACCTAGGGTTAGGGTGATGTTGAGGGCTAGGGTTAGAGATCCGTTTAGGGTTACGATTGGACCTAGGGTTACGGAGATATTGATGGCTAGGGTTAGAGATCCGGTTAGGGTTACGATTGGACCTAGGGTTAGGGTTATGTTGCGGGCTAGGGTTAGAGAGACGGTTAGGGTTCCGATAGGACCTAGGGTTAGGGTTATGTTGAGGGCTAGGTTTAGAGATCCGGTTAGGGTCACGTTTCGACCTAGGGTTAGGGTTATGTTGACGGCTAGGGTTAGAGATCCGGTTAGGGTTACGATTGGACATAGGGTTAGGGTGATGTTGAGGGCTAGGGTTAGAGATCCGGTTAGGGTTACGATTGGACCTAGGGTTATGGTGATGTAGATGGCTAGGGTTAGAGATCCGTTTAGGGTTACATTTGAACCTAGGGTTAGGGTTATGTTGAGGGCTAGGGTTAGGGATCCGGTTAGGGTTACGATTGCACCTAGGGTTAGGGTTATGTTGAGGGCTAGGGTTAGAGTTCCGGTTAGGGTTACGATTGCACCTAGGGTTAGGGTTATGTTGAGGGTTAGGGTTAGAGATCCGGTTAGGGTTACGATTGGATCTAGGGTTAGGGTTATGTTGAGGGCTAGGGTTAGAGATCCGGTTAGGGTTACGATTGGACCTAGGGTTAGGGTTATGTTGAGGGCTAGGGTTAGAGATCCGGTTAGGGTTACGATTGGACCTAGGGTTAGGGTTATGTTGAGGGCAGGGTTTGAGATCCGGTTAGGGTCACGATTGGACCTAGGGTTAGGGTTATGTTGAGGGCTAGGGTTAGAGATCCGGTTAGGGTTACGATTGGACCTAGGGTTAGGGTTATGTTGAGGGCAGGGTTAGAGATCCGGTTACAGTCACGATTGGACCTAGGGTTAGGGTTATGTTGAGGGCTAGGGTTAGAGATCCGGTTAGGGTTACCATTGGACCTAGGGTTAGGGTTATGTTGAGGGCTAGGGTTAGAGATCCGGTTAGGGTTACGATTGGACCTAGGGTTAGGGTTATGTTGAGGGCTAGGGTTAGAGAGACGGTTAGGGTCACGTTTGGACATAGGGTTAGGGTTATGTTGACGGCTAGGGTTAGAGATCCGGTTAGGGTTACGATAGGACCTAGGGTTAGGGTTATGTTGAGGGCTAGGGTTAGAGATACGGTTAGGGTTACCATTGGACCTAGGGTTAGGGTTATGTTTAGGGCTAGGGTTAGAGATCCCGTTAGGGTTACGATTGGACCTAGGTTTAGGGTTATGTTGAGGGCTAGGGTTAGAGATCCGGTTAGGGTTCCGATTGGACCTAGGGTTAGGGTTATGTTGAGGGCTAGGGTTAGAGAGACGGTTAGGGTCACGATTGGACCTAGGGTTAGGGTTATGTTGAGGGCTAGGGTTAGAGATCCGGTTAGGGTCACGATTGGACCTAGGGTTATGGTGATGTTGATGGCTAGGGTTAGAGATCCGGTTAGGGTTAAGATTGGACCTAGGGTTAGGGTGATGTTGAGGGCTAGGGTTAGAGATCCGGTTAGGGTTACGATTGGACCTAGGGTTATGGTGATATTGATGGCTAGGGTTAGAGATCCGGTTAGGGTTACGATTGGACCTAGGGTTAGGGTTATGTTGAGGGCTATGGTTTGAGATCCGGTTAGGGTCACGATTGGACCTTGGGTTAGGTTTATGTTGAGGGCTAGGGTTAGAGATCCGGTTAGGGTCACCATTGGACCTAGGGTTAGGGTTATGTTGAGGGCTAGGGTTAGAGATCCGGTTAGGGTCACGTTTGGACCTAGGGTTAGGGTTATGTTGAGGGCTAGGGTTAGAGATCCGGTTAGGGTCACGATTGGACCTAGGTTAGGGTTATGTTGAGGGCTAGGGTTAGAGATCCCGTTAGGGTTACCATTGGACCTAGGGTTAGGGTTATGTTGAGGGCTAGGGTTAGAGATCAGGTTACGGTTACGATTGCACCTAGGGTTAGGGTTAAGTTGAGGGCTAGGGTTAGAGATCCGGTTAGGGTTAAGATTGGACCTAGGGTTAGGGTTATGTTGAGGGCTAGGGTTAGAGATCCGGGTAGGGTTACCATTGGACCTAGGGTTAGGGTTATGTTGAGGGCTAGGGTTAGAGATCCGGTTAGGGTTACGATTGGACCTAGGGTTAGGGTTATGTTGAGGGCAAGGGTTAGAGATCCGGTTAGGGTTACGATTGGACCTAGGGTTAGGGTTATGTTGAGGGCTAGGGTTAGAGATCCGGTTAGGGTTACGATTGCACCTAGGGTTAGGGTTATGTTGAGGGCTAGGGTTAGAGATCCGGGTAGGGTCACGATTGGACCTAGGGTTAGGGTTATGTTGAGGGCTAGGGTTAGACATCCGTTAGGGTCACGATTGCACCTTGGGTTAGGGTTATGTTGAGGGCTAGGGTTAGAGATCCGGTTAGGGTTACGATTGGACCTAGGGTTAGGGTTATGTTGAGGGCTAGGGTTAGAGAGACGGTTAGGGTTACGATTGGACCTAGGGTTAGGGTTATGTTGAGGGCAGGGTTAGAGATCCGGTTAGGGTTACGATTGGACCTAAGGTTAGGGTTATGTTGAGGGCTAGGGTTAGAGATCCGGTTAGGGTTACCATTGGACCTAGGGTTATGGTGATGTTGATGGCTAGGGTTAGAGATCCGGTTAGGGTTACATTTGGACCTAGGGTTAGGGTTATGTTGAGGGCTAGGGTTAGAGATCCGGTTAGGGTTACATTTGGACCTAGGGTTAGGGTTATGTTGAGGGCTAGGGTTAGAGTTCCGGTTAGGGTTACGATTGGACCTAGGGTTAGGGTTATGTTGAGGGCTAGGGTTAGAGATCCGGTTAGGGTTACGATTGGACCTAGGGTTAGGGTTATGTTGAGGGCTAGGGTTGGAGATACGGTTAGGGTTACGATTGGACCTAGGGTTAGGGTTATGTTGAGGGCTAGGGTTAGAGATCCGGTTAGGGTTACGATTGGACCTAGGGTTAGGGTTATGTTGAGGGCTAGGGTTGGAGATACGGTTAGGGTTACGATTGGACCTAGGGTTAGGGTTATGTTGAGGGCTAGGGTTAGAGAGACGTTTAGGGTTACGATTGGACCTAGGGTTAGGGTTATGTTGAGGGCAGGGTTAGAGATCCGGTTAGGGTCACGATTGGACCTAGGGTTATGGTTATGTTGAGGGCTAGGGTTAGAGATCCGGTTAGAGTCACGTTTGGACCTAGGGTTAGGGTTATGTTGACGGCTAGGGTTAGAGATCCGGTTAGGGTTACGATAGGACCTAGGGTTAGGGTTATGTTGAGGGCTAGGGTTAGAGATCCGGTTAGGGTTACGATTGGACCTAGGGTTAGGGTTATGTTTAGGGCTAGGGTTAGAGAACCGGTTAGGGTTACGATTGGACCTAGGGTTAGGGTTATGTTGATGGCTAGGGTTAGAGATCCGGTTAGGGTTACATTTGGACCTAGGGTTAGGGTTATGTTGAGGGCTAGGGTTAGAGAGACGGTTAGGGTCACGATTGGACCTAGGGTTAGGGTTATGTTGAGGGCTAGGGTTAGAGATCCGGTTAGGGTCACGATTGGACCTAGGGTTATGGTGATGTTGATGGCTAGGGTTAGAGATCCGGTTAGGGTTAAGATTGGACCTAGGGTTAGGGTGATGTTGAGGGCTAGGTTTAGAGATCCGGTTAGGGTTACGATTGGACCTAGGGTTATGGTGATATTGATGGCTAGGGTTAGAGATCCGGTTAGGGTTACGATTGGACCTAGGGTTAGGGTTATGTTGAGGGCTATGGTTTGAGATCCGGTTAGGGTCACGATTGGACCTTGGGTTAGGTTTATGTTGAGGGCTAGGGTTAGAGATCCGGTTTGGGTCACCATTGGACCTAGGGTTAGGGTTATGTTGAGGGCTAGGGTTAGAGATCCGGTTAGGGTCACGTTTGGACCTAGGGTTAGGGTTATGTTGAGGGCTAGGGTTAGAGATCCGGTTAGGGTCACGATTGGACCTAGGTTAGGGTTATGTTGAGGGCTAGGGTTAGAGATCCCGTTAGGGTTACCATTGGACCTAGGGTTAGGGTTATGTTGAGGGCTAGGGTTAGAGATCAGGTTACGGTTACGATTGCACCTAGGGTTAGGGTTAAGTTGAGGGCTAGGGTTAGAGATCCGGTTAGGGTTAAGATTGGACCTAGGGTTAGGGTTATGTTGAGGGCTAGGGTTAGAGATCCGGGTAGGGTTACCATTGGACCTAGGGTTAGGGTTATGTTGAGGGCTAGGGTTAGAGATCCGGTTAGGGTTACGATTGGACCTAGGGTTAGGGTTATGTTGAGGGCTAGGGTTAGAGATCCGGTTAGGGTTACGATTGGACCTAGGGTTAGGGTTATGTTGAGGGCTAGGGTTAGAGATCCGGTTAGGGTTACGATTGCACCTAGGGTTAGGGTTATGTTGAGGGCTAGGGTTAGAGATCCGGGTAGGGTCACGATTGGACCTAGGGTTAGGGTTATGTTGAGGGCTAGGGTTAGACATCCGTTAGGGTCACGATTGCACCTTGGGTTAGGGTTATGTTGAGGGCTAGGGTTAGAGATCCGGTTAGGGTTACGATTGGACCTAGGGTTAGGGTTATGTTGAGGGCTAGGGTTAGAGAGACGGTTAGGGTTACGATTGGACCTAGGGTTAGGGTTATGTTGAGGGCAGGGTTAGAGATCCGGTTAGGGTTACGATTGGACCTAAGGTTAGGGTTATGTTGAGGGCTAGGGTTAGAGATCCGGTTAGGGTTACCATTGGACCTAGGGTTAGGGTGATGTTGAGGGCTAGGGTTAGAGATCCCGTTAGGGTTACGATTGGACCTAGGGTTAGGGTTATGTTGAGGGCTAGGGTTAGAGAGACGGTTAGGGTTCCGATAGGACCTAGGGTTAGGGTTATGTTGAGGGCTAGGGTTAGAGATCCGGTTAGGGCCACGTTTCGACCTAGGGTTAAGGTTATGTTGACGGCTAGGGTTAGAGATCCGCATAGGGTTACGATTGGACATAGGGTTAGGGTGATGTTGAGGGCTAGGTTTAGAGATCCGGTTAGGGTTACGATTGGACCTAGGGTTATGGTGATGTTGATGGCTAGGGTTAGAGATCCGGTTAGGGTTACATTTGGACCTAGGGTTAGGGTGATGTTGAGGGCTAGGGTTAGAGATCCGGTTAGGGTTACGATTGGACCTAGGGTTATGGTGATGTAGATGGCTAGGGTTAGAGATCCGGTTAGGGTTACATTTGAACCTAGGGTTAGGGTTATGTTGAGGGCTAGGGTTAGAGATCCGGTTAGGGTTACGATTGCACCTAGGGTTAGGGTTATGTTGAGGGCTAGGGTTAGAGATCCGGTTAGGGTTACGATTGGACCTAGGGTTAGGGTTATGTTGAGGGCAGGGTTAGAGATCCGGTTACAGTCACGATTGGACCTAGGGTTAGGGTTATGTTGAGGGCTAGGTTTAGAGATCCGGTTAGGGTTACCATTGGACATAGGGTTAGGGTTATGTTGAGGGCTAGGGTTAGAGATCCGGTTAGGGTTACGATTGGACCTAGGGTTAGGGTTATGTTGAGGGCTAGGGTTAGAGATCCGGTTAGGGTCACGATTGGACCTAGGGTTATGGTGATGTTGATGGCTAGGGTTAGAGATCCGGTTAGGGTTAAGATTGGACCTAGGGTTAGGGTGATGTTGAGGGCTAGGGTTAGAGATCCGGTTAGGGTTACGATTGGACCTAGGGTTATGGTGATATTGATGGCTAGGGTTAGAGATCCGGTTAGGGTTACGATTGGACCTAGGGTTAGGGTTATGTTGAGGGCTAGGGTTTGAGATCCGGTTAGGGTCATGATTGGACCTTGGGTTAGGTTTATGTTGAGGGCTAGGTTTAGAGATCCGGTTAGGGTTACGATTGGACCTAGGGTTATGGTGATGTTGATGGCTAGGGTTAGAGATCCGGTTAGGGTTACATTTGGACCTAGGGTTAGGGTTATGTTGAGGGCTAGGGTTAGAGATCCGGTTAGGGTTACGATTGCACCTAGGGTTAGGGTTATGTTGAGGGCTAGGGTTAGAGTTCCGGTTAGGGTTACGATTGCACCTAGGGTTAGGGTTATGTTGAGGGTTAGGGTTAGAGATCCGGTTAGGGTTACGATTGGATCTAGGGTTAGGGTTATGTTGAGGGCTAGGGTTAGAGATCCGGTTAGGGTTACGATTGGACCTAGGGTTATTGTTATGTTGAGGGCTAGGGTTAGAGATCCGGTTAGGGTTACGATTGGACCTAGGGTTAGGGTTATGTTGAGGGCTAGGGTTGGAGATACGGTTAGGGTTACGATTGGACCTAGGGTTAGGGTTATGTTGAGGGCTAGGGTTAGAGAGACGTTTAGGGTTACGATTGGACCTAGGGTTAGGGTTATGTTGAGGGCAGGGTTAGAGATCCGGTTAGGGTCACGATTGGACCTAGAGTTAGGGTTATGTTGAGGGCTAGGGTTAGAGATCCGGTTAGGGTTACGATTGGACCTAGGGTTAGGGTTATGTTGAGGGCAGGGTTAGAGATCCGGTTAGGGTCACGATTGGACCTAGGGTTAGGGTTATGTTGAGGGCTAGGGTTAGAGATCCGGTTAGGGTCACGTTTGGACCTAGGGTTAGGGTTATGTTGACGGCTAGGGTTAGAGATCCGGTTAGGGTTACGATAGGACCTAGGGTTAGGGTTATGTTGAGGGCTAGGGTTAGAGATCCGGTTAGGGTTACGATTGGACCTAGGGTTAGGGTTATGTTTAGGGCTAGGGTTAGAGAACCGGTTAGGGTTACGATTGGACCTAGGGTTAGGGTTATGTTGATGGCTAGGGTTAGAGATCCGGTTAGGGTTACATTTGGACCTAGGGTTAGGGTTATGTTGAGGGCTAGGGTTAGAGATCCGGTTAGGGTTACGATTGCACCTAGGGTTAGGGTTATGTTGAGGGCTAGGGTTAGAGGTCCGGTTAGGGTTACGATTGCACCTAGGGTTAGGGTTATGTTGAGGGTTAGGGTTAGAGATCCGGTTAGGGTTACGATTGGACCTAGGGTTAGGGTTATGTTGAGGGCTAGGGTTAGAGGTCCGGTTAGGGTTACGATTGGACCTAGGGTTAGGGTTATGTTGAGGGCTAGGGTTAGAGATCCGGTTAGGGTTACGATTGGACCTAGGGTTAGGGTTATGTTGAGGGCTAGGGTTAGAGATCCGGTTAGGGTTACGATTGGACCTAGGGTTAGGGTTATGTTGAGGGCTAGGGTTAGAGAGACGTTTAGGGTTACGATTGGACCTAGGGTTAGGGTTATGTTGAGGGCAGGGTTAGAGATCCGGTTAGGGTCACGATTGGACCTAGAGTTAGGGTTATGTTGAGGGCTAGGGTTAGAGATCCGGTTAGGGTTACGATTGGACCTAGGGTTAGGGTTATGTTGAGGGCAGGGTTAGAGATCCGGTTAGGGTCACGATTGGACCTAGGGTTAGGGTTATGTTGAGGGCTAGGGTTAGAGATCCGGTTAGCGTTACCATTGGACCTAGGGTTAGGGTTATGTTGAGGGCTAGGGTTAGAGATCCGGTTAGGGTTACGATTGGACCTAGGGTTAGGGTTATGTTGAGGGCTAGGGTTAGAGAGACGGTTAGGGTTCCGATTGGACCTAGGGTTAGGGTTATGTTGAGGGCTAGGGTTAGAGATCCGGTTAGGGTTACCATTGGACCTAGGGTTAGGGTTATGTTGAGGGCTAGGGTTAGAGATCCGGTTAGGGTAACGATTGGACCTAGGGTTAGGGTTATGTTGACGGCTAGGGTTAGAGATCCGGTTAGGGTTACGATAGGACCTAGGGTTAGGGTTATGTTGAGGGCTACGGTTCGAGATCCGGGTAGGGTTACGATTGGACCTAGGGTTAGGGTTATGTTGACGGCTAGGGTTAGAGATCCGGTTAGGGTTACGATTGGACCTAGGGTTAGGGTTATGTTGAGGGCTAGGGTTAGAGATCCGGTTAGGGTCACGATTGGACATAGGTTAGTGTTATGTTGAGGGCTAGTGTTAGAGATCCGGTTAGGGTCACGATTGGACCTAGGGTTAGGGTGATGTTGAGGGCTAGGGTTAGAGATCCGGTTAGGGTTACCATTGGACCTAGGGTTATGGTGATGTTGAGGGCTAGGGTTAGAGATCCGGTTAGGGTTACCATTGGACCTAGGGTTAGGGTTATGTTGAGGGCTAGGGTTAGAGATCCGGTTAGGGTAACGATTGGACCTAGGGTTAGGGTTATGTTGAGGGCTAGGGTTAGAGATCCAGTTAGAGTTACGATTGGACCTAGGGTTAGGGTTATGTTGAGGGCTAGGGTTAGAGAGAAGGTTAGGGTTCCGATTGGACCTAGGGTTAGGGTTATGTTGAGGGCTAGGGTTAGAGAGAGAGTTAGGGTCACGATTGGACCTAGGGTTAGGGTTATGTTGAGGGCTAGGGTTAGAGATCCGGTTAGGGTCACGATTGGACCTAGGTTAGGGTTATGTTGAGGGCTAGGGTTAGAGATCCCGTTAGGGTTACCATTGGACCTAGGGTTAGGGTTATGTTGAGGGCTAGGGTTAGAGATCCGGTTACGGTTACGATTGCACCTAGGGTTAGGGTTAAGTTGAGGGCTAGGGTTAGAGATCCGGTTAGGGTTAAGATTGGACCTAGGGTTAGGGTTATGTTGAGGGCTAGGGTTAGAGATCCGGGTAGGGTTACGATTGGACCTAGGGTTAGGGTTATGTTGAAGGCTAGGGTTAGAGATACGGTTAGGGTTACGATTGGACCTAGGGTTAGGGTTATGTTGAGGGCTAGGTTTAGAGATCCGGTTAGGGTTACGATTGGACCTAGGGTTAGGGTTATGTTGAGGGATAGGGTTAGAGATCCGGTTAGGGTTACGATTGCACCTAGGGTTAGGGTTATGTTGAGGGCTAGGGTTAGAGATCCGGGTAGGGTTACGATTGCACCTAGGGTTAGTGTTATGTTGAGGGCTAGGGTTAGAGATCTGGTTAGGGTCACGATTGGACCTAGGGTTAGGGTTATGTTGAGGGCTAGAGTTAGAGATCCGGTTAGGGTCACGATTCCACCTTGGGTTAGGGTTATGTTGAGGGCTAGGGTTAGAGAGACGGTTAGGGTTCCGATTGGACCTAGGGTTAGGGTTTTGTTGAGGGCTACGGTTAGAGATCCAGTTAGGGTCACGATTGGACCTAGGGTTAGGGTTATGTTGAGGGCTAGGGTTAGAGATCCGGTTAGGGTCACGTATGGACATACGGTTAGGGTTATGTTGACGGCTAGGGTTAGAGATCCGGTTAGGGTTACGATAGGACCTAGGGTTAGGGTTATGTTGAGGGCTAGGGTTAGAGATACGGTTAGGGTTACCATTGGACCTAGGGTTAGGGTTATGTTTAGGGCTAGGGTTAGAGATCCCGTTAGGGTTACGATTGGACCTAGGTTTAGGGTTATGTTGAGGGCTAGGGTTAGAGATCCGGTTAGGGTTCCGATTGGACCTAGGGTTAGGGTTATGTTGAGGGCTAGGGTTAGAGAGACGGTTAGGGTCACGATTGGACCTAGGGTTAGGGTTATGTTGAGGGCTAGGGTTAGAGATCCGGTTAGGGTCACGATTGGACCTAGGGTTATGGTGATGTTGATGGCTAGGGTTAGAGATCCGGTTAGGGTTAAGATTGGACCTAGGGTTAGGGTGATGTTGAGGGCTAGGGTTAGAGATCCGGTTAGGGTTACGATTGGACCTAGGGTTATGGTGATATTGATGGCTAGGGTTAGAGATCCGGTTAGGGTTACGATTGGACCTAGGGTTAGGGTTATGTTGAGGGCTAGGGTTTGAGATCCGGTTAGGGTCACGATTGGACCTTGGGTTAGGTTTATGTTGAGGGCTAGGTTTAGAGATCCGGTTAGGGTCACCATTGGACCTAGGGTTAGGGTTATGTTGAGGGCTAGGGTTAGAGATCCGGTTAGGGTCACGTTTGGACCTAGGGTTAGGGTTATGTTGAGGGCTAGGGTTAGAGATCCGGTTAGGGTCACGATTGGACCTAGGTTAGGGTTATGTTGAGGGCTAGGGTTAGAGATCCCGTTAGGGTTACCATTGGACCTAGGGTTAGGGTTATGTTGAGGGCTAGGGTTAGAGATCAGGTTACGGTTACGATTGCACCTAGGGTTAGGGTTAAGTTGAGGGCTAGGGTTAGAGATCCGGTTAGGGTTAAGATTGGACCTAGGGTTAGGGTTATGTTGAGGGCTAGGGTTAGAGATCCGGTTAGGGTTACGATTGGACCTAGGGTTAGGGTTATGTTGAGGGCTAGGGTTAGAGATCCGGTTAGGGTTACGATTGGACCTAGGGTTAGGGTTATGTTGAGGGCTAGGGTTAGAGATCCGGTTAGGGTTACGATTGCACCTAGGGTTAGGGTTATGTTGAGGGCTAGGGTTAGAGATCCGGGTAGGGTCACGATTGGACCTAGGGTTAGGGTTATGTTGAGGGCTAGGGTTAGACATCCGGTTAGGGTCACGATTGCACCTTGGGTTAGGGTTATGTTGAGGGCTAGGGTTAGAGATCCGGTTAGGGTTACGATTGGACCTAGGGTTAGGGTTATGTTGAGGGCTAGGGTTAGAGAGACGGTTAGGGTTACGATTGGACCTAGGGTTAGGGTTATGTTGAGGGCAGGGTTAGAGATCCGGTTAGGGTTACGATTGGACCTAAGGTTAGGGTTATGTTGAGGGCTAGGGTTAGAGATCCGGTTAGGGTTACCATTGGACCTAGGGTTAGGGTGATGTTGAGGGCTAGGGTTAGAGATCCCGTTAGGGTTACGATTGGACCTAGGGTTAGGGTTATGTTGAGGGCTAGGGTTAGAGAGACGGTTAGGGTTCCGATAGGACCTAGGGTTAGGGTTATGTTGAGGGCTAGGGTTAGAGATCCGGTTAGGGCCACGTTTCGACCTAGGGTTAAGGTTATGTTGACGGCTAGGGTTAGAGATCCGCATAGGGTTACGATTGGACATAGGGTTAGGGTGATGTTGAGGGCTAGGTTTAGAGATCCGGTTAGGGTTACGATTGGACCTAGGGTTATGGTGATGTTGATGGCTAGGGTTAGAGATCCGGTTAGGGTTACATTTGGACCTAGGGTTAGGGTTATGTTGAGGGCTAGGGTTAGAGATCCGGTTAGGGTTACGATTGCACCTAGGGTTAGGGTTATGTTGAGGGCTAGGGTTAGAGTTCCGGTTAGGGTTACGATTGCACCTAGGGTTAGGGTTATGTTGAGGGTTAGGGTTAGAGATCCGGTTAGGGTTACGATTGGATCTAGGGTTAGGGTTATGTTGAGGGCTAGGGTTAGAGATCCGGTTAGGGTTACGATTGGACCTAGGGTTAGGGTTATGTTGAGGGCTAGGGTTAGAGATCCGGTTAGGGTTACGATTGGACCTAGGGTTAGGGTTATGTTGAGGGCTAGGGTTGGAGATACGGTTAGGGTTACTATTGGACCTAGGGTTAGGGTTATGTTGAGGGCTAGGGTTAGAGAGACGTTTAGGGTTACGATTGGACCTAGGGTTAGGGTTATGTTGAGGGCAGGGTTAGAGATCCGGTTAGGGTCACGATTGGACCTAGAGTTAGGGTTATGTTGAGGGCTAGGGTTAGAGATCCGGTTAGGGTTACGATTGGACCTAGGGTTAGGGTTATGTTGAGGGCAGGGTTAGAGATCCGGTTAGGGTCACGATTGGACCTAGGGTTAGGGTTATGTTGAGGGCTAGGGTTAGAGATCCGGTTAGGGTCACGTTTGGACCTAGGGTTAGGGTTATGTTGACGGCTAGGGTTAGAGATCCGGTTAGGGTTACGATAGGACCTAGGGTTAGGGTTATGTTGAGGGCTAGGGTTAGAGATCCGGTTAGGGTTACGATTGGACCTAGGGTTAGGGTTATGTTTAGGGCTAGGGTTAGAGAACCGGTTAGGGTTACGATTGGACCTAGTGTTAGGGTTATGTTGATGGCTAGGGTTAGAGATCCGGTTAGGGTTACATTTGGACCTAGGGTTAGGGTTATGTTGAGGGCTAGGGTTAGAGATCCGGTTAGGGTTACGATTGCACCTAGGGTTAGGGTTATGTTGAGGGCTAGGGTTAGAGTTCCGGTTAGGGTTACGATTGCACCTAGGGTTAGGGTTATGTTGAGGGTTAGGGTTAGAGATCCGGTTAGGGTTACGATTGGACCTAGGGTTAGGGTTATGTTGAGGGCTAGGGTTAGAGGTCCGGTTAGGGTTACGATTGGACCTAGGGTTAGGGTTATGTTGAGGGCTCGGGTTAGAGATCCGGTTAGGGTTACGATTGGACCTAGGGTTAGGGTTATGTTGAGGGCTAGGGTTAGAGATCCGGTTAGGGTTACGATTGGACCTAGGGTTAGGGTTATGTTGAGGGCTAGGGTTAGAGAGACGTTTAGGGTTACGATTGGACCTAGGGTTAGGGTTATGTTGAGGGCAGGGTTAGAGATCCGGTTAGGGTCACGATTGGACCTAGAGTTAGGGTTATGTTGAGGGCTAGGGTTAGAGATCCGGTTAGGGTTACGATTGGACCTAGGGTTAGGGTTATGTTGAGGGCAGGGTTAGAGATCCGGTTAGGGTCACGATTGGACCTAGGGTTAGGGTTATGTTGAGGGCTAGGGTTAGAGATCCGGTTAGCGTTACCATTGGACCTAGGGTTAGGGTTATGTTGAGGGCTAGGGTTAGAGATCCGGTTAGGGTTACGATTGGACCTAGGGTTAGGGTTATGTTGAGGGCTAGGGTTAGAGAGACGGTTAGGGTTCCGATTGGACCTAGGGTTAGGTTATGTTGAGGGCTAGGGTTAGAGATCCGGTTAGGGTTACCATTGGACCTAGGGTTAGGGTTAAGTTGAGGGCTAGGGTTAGAGATCCGGTTAGGGTAACGATTGGACCTAGGGTTAGGGTTATGTTGACGGCTAGGGTTAGAGATCCGGTTAGGGTTACGATAGGACCTAGGGTTAGGGTTATGTTGAGGGCTACGGTTCGAGATCCGGGTAGGGTTACGATTGGACCTAGGGTTAGGGTTATGTTGAGGGCTAGGGTTAGAGATCCGGTTAGGGTTACGATTGGACCTAGGGTTAGGGTTATGTTGAGGGCTAGGGTTAGAGATCCGGTTAGGGTCACGATTGGACCTAGGTTAGTGTTATGTTGAGGGCTAGTGTTAGAGATCCGGTTAGGGTCACGATTGGACCTAGGGTTAGGGTGATGTTGAGGGCTAGGGTTAGAGATCCGGTTAGGGTTACGATTGGACCTAGGGTTATGGTGATGTTGAGGGCTAGGGTTAGAGATCCGGTTAGGGTTACCATTGGACCTAGGGTTAGGGTTATGTTGAGGGCTAGGGTTAGAGATCCGGTTAGGGTTACGATTGCACCTAGGGTTAGGGTTAAGTTGAGGGCTAGGGTTAGAGATCCGGTTAGGGTTAAGATTGGACCTAGGGTTAGGGTTATGTTGAGGGCTAGGGTTAGAGATCCGGGTAGGGTTACGATTGGACCTAGGGTTAGGGTTATGTTGAGGGCTAGGGTTAGAGATCCGGTTACGGTTACGATTGCACCTAGGGTTAGGGTTAAGTTGAGGGCTAGGGTTAGAGATCCGGTTAGGGTTAAGATTGGACCTAGGGTTAGGGTTATGTTGAGGGCTAGGGTTAGAGATCCGGGTAGGGTTACGATTGGACCTAGGGTTAGGGTTATGTTGAGGGCTAGGGTTAGAGATACGGTTAGGGTTACGATTGGACCTAGGGTTAAGGTTATGTTGAGGGCTAGGTTTATAGATCCGGTTAGGGTTACGATTGGACCTAGGGTTAGGGTTATGTTGAGGGATAGGGTTAGAGATCCGGTTAGGGTTACGATTGCACCTAGGGTTAGGGTTATGTTGAGGGCTAGGGTTAGAGATCCGGTTACGGTTACGATTGCACCTAGGGTTAGGGTTAAGTTGAGGGCTAGGGTTAGAGATCCGGTTAGGGTTAAGATTGGACCTAGGGTTAGGGTTATGTTGAGGGCTAGGGTTAGAGATCCGGGTAGGGTTACGATTGGACCTAGGGTTAGGGTTATGTTGAGGGCTAGGGTTAGAGATACGGTTAGGGTTACGATTGGACCTAGGGTTAGGGTTATGTTGAGGGCTAGGTTTAGAGATCTGGTTAGGGTTACGATTGGACCTAGGGTTAGGGTTATGTTGAGGGATAGGGTTAGAGATCCGGTTAGGGTTACGATTGCACCTAGGGTTAGGGTTATGTTGAGGGCTAGGGTTAGAGATCCGGGTAGGGTTACGATTGCACCTAGGGTTAGTGTTATGTTGAGGCCTAGGGTTAGAGATCCGGTTAGGGTCACGATTGGACCTAGGGTTAGGGTTATGTTGAGGGCTAGAGTTAGAGATCCGGTTAGGGTCACGATTCCACCTTGGGTTAGGGTTATGTTGAGGGCTAGGGTTAGAGAGACGGTTAGGGTTACGATTGGACCTAGGGTTAGGGTTATGTTGAGGGCAGGGTTAGAGATCCGGTTAGGGTTACGATTGGACCTAGGGTAAGGGTTATGTTGAGGGCTAGGGTTAGAGAGACGGTTACGGTTCCGATAGGACCTAGGGTTAGGGTTATGTTGAGGGCTAGGGTTAGAGGGACGGTTAGGGTCACGATTGGACCTAGGGTTAGGGTGATGTTGAGGGCTAGGGTTAGAGATCCGATTAGGGTTACGATTGCACCTAGGGTTAGGGTTATGTTGAGGGCTAGGTTTAGAGACCCGGATAGGGTTACGATTGCACCTAGGGTTAGGGTTATGTTGACCGCTAGGGTTAGAGATCCGGTTAGGGTCACAATAGGACCTAGGGTTAGGGTTATGTTGAGGGCTAGGGTTAGAGATCCGGTTAGGTCACGATTGCACCTTGGGTTAGGGTTATGTTGAGGGCTAGGGTTAGAGATCCGGTTAGGGTTACGATTGCACCTAGGTTTAGGGTTATGTTGAGAGCTAGGGTTAGAGTTCCGGTTAGGGTTACGATTGAACCTAGGGTTAGGGTTATGTTGAGGGTTAGGGTTAGAGATCCGGTTAGGGTTACGATTGGATCTAGGGTTAGCGTTATGTTGAGGGCTAGGGTTAGAGATCCGGTTAGGGTTACGATTGGACGTAGGGTTAGGGTTATGTTGAGGGCTAGGGTTAGAGATCCGGTTAGGGTTACGATTGGACCTAGGGTTAGGGTTATGTTGAGGGCTAGGGTTAGAGATCCGGTTAGGGTTACGATTGGACCTAGGGTTAGGGTTATGTTCAGGGCTAGGGTTAGAGAGACGGTTAGGGTTACGATTGGACCTAGGGTTAGGGTTATGTTGAGGGCTAGGGTTAGAGATCCGGTTAGGGTCACCATTGGACCTAGGGTTAGGGTTATGTTGAGGGCTAGGGTTAGAGATCCGGTTAGGGTTACGATTGGACCTAGGGTTAGGGTTATGTTGAGGGCAGGGTTAGACATCCGGTTAGGGTCACGTTTGGACCTAGGGTTAGGGTTATGTTGAGGGCTAGGGTTAGAGATCCGGTTAGGGTTACCATTGGACCTAGGGTTAGGGTTATGTTTAGGGCTAGGGTTAGAGAACCGGTTAGGGTTACGATTGGACCTAGGGTTAGGGTTATGTTGAGGGCTAGGGTTAGAGATCCAGTTAGGGTTCCGATTGGACCTAGGGTTAGGGTTATGAGGAGGGCTAGGTTTAGAGAGACGGTTAGGGTCACGATTGGACCTAGGGTTAGGGTTATGTTGAGGGCTAGGGTTAGAGATCAGGTTAGGGTCACGATTGGACCTAGGGTTATGGTGATGTTGATGGCTAGGGTTAGAGATCCGGTTAGGGTTACGATTGGACCTAGGTTAGGGTTATGTTGAGGGCTAGGGTTAGAGATCCCGTTAGGGTTACCATTGGACCTAGGGTTAGGGTTATGTTGAGGGCTAGGGTTAGAGATCCGGTTACGGTTACGATTGCACCTAGGGTTAGGGTTAAGTTGAGGGCTAGGGTTAGAGATCCGGTTAGGGTTAAGATTGGACCTAGGGTTAGGGTTATGTTGAGGGCTAGGGTTAGAGATCCGGGTAGGGTTACGATTGGACCTAGGGTTAGGGTTATGTTGAGGGCTAGGGTTAGAGATCCGGTTAGGGTTACGATTGCACCTAGGGTTAGGGTTATGTTGAGGGCTAGGGTTAGAGATCCGGGTAGGGTTACGATTGCACCTAGGGTTAGTGTTATGTTGAGGGCTAGGGTTAGAGATCCGTTTAGGGTCACGATTGGACCTAGGGTTAGGGTTATGTTGAGGGCTAGGGTTAGAGATCCGGTTAGGGTTACCATTGGACCGAGGGTTAGGGTTATGTTTAGGGCTAGGGTTAGAGAACCGGTTAGGGTTAAGATTGGACCTAGGGTTAGGGTTATGTTGAGGGCTAGGGTTAGAGATCCGGTTAGGGTTCCGATTGGACCTAAGGTTAGGGTTATGTTGAGGGCTAGGGTTAGAGAGACGGTTAGGGTCACGATTGGACCTAGGGTTAGGGTTATGTTGAGGGCTAGGGTTAGAGAGACGGTTAGGGTCACGATTGGACCTAGGGTTAGGGTTATGTTGAGGGCTAGGGTTAGAGATCCGGTTAGGGTTACCATTGGACCTAGGGTTAGGGTTATGTTGAGGGCTAGGGTTAGAGATCCGGTTAGGGTAACGATTGGACCTAGGGTTAGGGTTATGTTGAGGGCTAGGGTTAGAGATCCGGTTAGAGTTACGATTGGACCTAGGGTTAGGGTTATTTTGAGGGCTAGGGTTAGAGAGAAGGTTAGGGTTCCGATTGGACCTAGGGTTAGGGTTATGTTGAGGGCTAGGGTTAGAGAGAGAGTTAGGGTCACGATTGGACCTAGGGTTAGGGTTATGTTGAGGGCTAGGGTTAGAGATCCCGTTAGGGTTACCATTGGACCTAGGGTTAGGGTTATGTTGAGGGCTAGGGTTAGAGATCCGGTTACGGTTACGATTGCACCTAGGGTTAGGGTTTAGTTGAGGGCTAGGGTTAGAGATCCGGTTAGGGTTAAGATTGGACCTAGGGTTAGGGTTATGTTGAGGGCTAGGGTTAGAGATCCGGGTAGGGTTACGATTGGACCTAGGGTTAGGGTTATGTTGAGGGCTAGGGTTAGAGATACGGTTAGGGTTACGATTGGACCTAGGGTTAGGGTTATGTTGAGGGCTAGGTTTAGAGATCCGGTTAGGGTTACGATTGGACCTAGGGTTAGGGTTATGTTGAGGGATAGGGTTAGAGATCCGGTTAGGGTTACGATTGCACCTAGGGTTAGGGTTATGTTGAGGGCTAGGGTTAGAGATCCGGGTAGGGTTACGATTGCACCTAGGGTTAGGGTTATGTTGAGGGCTAGGGTTAGAGATCTGGTTAGGGTCACGATTGGACCTAGGGTTAGGGTTATGTTGAGGGCTAGAGTTAGAGATCCAGTTAGGGTCACGATTCCACCTTGGGTTAGGGTTATGTTGAGGGCTAGGGTTAGAGAGACGGTTAGGGTTACGATTGGACCTAGGGTTAGGGTTATCTTGAGGGCAGGGTTAGAGATCCGGTTAGGGTTACGATTGGACCTAGGGTAAGGGTTATGTTGAGGGCTAGGGTTAGAGAGACGGTTAGGGTTCCGATAGGACCTAGGGTTAGGGTTATGTTGAGGGCTAGGGTTAGAGGGACGGTTAGGGTCACGATTGGACCTAGGGTTAGGGTGATGTTGAGGGCTAGGGTTAGAGATCCGGTTAGGGTTACGATTGCACCTAGGGTTAGGGTTATGTTGAGGGCTAGGTTTAGAGACCCGGGTAGGGTTACGATTGCACCTAGGGTTAGGGTTATGTTGACCGCTAGGGTTAGAGATCCGGTTAGGGTCACAATAGGACCTAGGGTTAGGGTTATGTTGAGGGCTAGGGTTAGAGATCCGGTTAGGTCACGATTGCACCTTGGGTTAGGGTTATGTTGAGGGCTAGGGTTAGAGATCCGGTTAGGGTCATGATTGGACCTAGGGTTAGGGTTATGTTGAGGGCTAGGGTTAGAGATCCGGTTAGGGTCACGATTGGACCTAGGGTTAGGGTTATGTTGAGGGCTAGGGTTAGAGATCCGGTTAGGGTCACGTTTCCACCTAGGGTTAAGGTTATGTTGACGGCTAGGGTTAGAGATCCGGTTAGGGTTACGATTGGACATAGGGTTAGGGTGATGTTGAGGGCTAGGGTTAGAGATCCGGTTAGGGTTACGATTGGACCTAGAGTTATGGTGATGTTGATGGCTAGGGTTAGAGATCCGGTTAGGGTTACATTTGGACCTAGGGTGAGGGTTATGTTGAGGGCTAGGGTTAGAGATCCGGTTAGGGTCACCATTGGACCTAGGGTTAGGGTTATGTTGAGGGCTAGGGTTAGAGATCCGGTTAGGGTTACGATTGGACCTAGGGTTAGGGTTATGTTGAGGGCAGGGTTAGACATCCGGTTAGGGTCACGTTTGGACCTAGGGTTAGGGTTATGTTGAGGGCTAGGGTTAGAGATCCCGTTAGGGTTACCATTGGACCTAGGGTTAGGGTTATGTTTAGGGCTAGGGTTAGAGAACCGGTTAGGGTTACGATTGGACCTAGGGTTAGGGTTATGTTGAGGGCTAGGGTTAGAGATCCAGTTAGGGTTCCGATTGGACCTAGGGTTAGGGTTATGAGGAGGGCTAGGGTTAGAGAGACGGTTAGGGTCACGATTGGACCTAGGGTTAGGGTTATGTTGAGGGCTAGGGTTAGAGATCAGGTTAGGGTCACGATTGGACCTAGGGTTATGGTGATGTTGATGGCTAGGGTTAGAGATCCGGTTAGGGTTACGATTGGACCTAGGTTAGGGTTATGTTGAGGGCTAGGGTTAGAGATCCGGTTACGGTTACGATTGCACCTAGGGTTAGGGTTAAGTTGAGGGCTAGGGTTAGAGATCCGGTTACGGTTACGATTGCACCTAGGGTTAGGGTTAAGTTGAGGGCTAGGGTTAGAGATCCGGTTAGGGTTAAGATTGGACCTAGGGTTAGGGTTATGTTGAGGGCTAGGGTTAGAGATCCGGGTAGGGTTACGATTGGACCTAGGGTTAGGGTTATGTTGAGGGCTAGGGTTAGAGATCCGGTTAGGGTTACGATTGCACCTAGGGTTAGGGTTATGTTGAGGGCTAGGGTTAGAGATCCGGGTAGGGTTACGATTGCACCTAGGGTTAGTGTTATGTTGAGGGCTAGGGTTAGAGATCCGTTTAGGGTCACGATTGGACCTAGGGTTAGGGTTATGTTGAGGGCTAGGGTTAGAGATCCGGTTAGGGTTACCATTGGACCGAGGGTTAGGGTTATGTTTAGGGCTAGGGTTAGAGAACCGGTTAGGGTTACGATTGGACCTAGGGTTAGGGTTATGTTGAGGGCTAGGGTTAGAGATCCGGTTAGGGTTCCGATTGGACCTAAGGTTAGGGTTATGTTGAGGTCTAGGGTTAGAGAGACGGTTAGGGTCACGATTGGACCTAGGGTTAGGGTTATGTTGAGGGCTAGGGTTAGAGAGACGGTTAGGTTCACGATTGGACCTAGGGTTAGGGTTATGTTGAGGGCTAGGGTTAGAGATCCGGTTAGGGTTACCATTGGACCTAGGGTTAGGGTTATGTTGAGGGCTAGGGTTAGAGATCCGGTTAGGGTAACGATTGGACCTAGGGTTAGGGTTATGTTGAGGGCTAGGGTTAGAGATCCGGTTAGAGTTACGATTGGACCTAGGGTTAGGGTTATTTTGAGGGCTAGGTTTAGAGAGAAGGTTAGGGTTCCGATTGGACCTAGGGTTAGGGTTATGTTGAGGGCTAGGGTTAGAGAGAGAGTTAGGGTCACGATTGGACCTAGGGTTAGGGTTATGTTGAGGGCTAGGGTTAGAGATCCGGTTAGGGTCACGATTGGACCTAGGTTAGGGTTATGTTGAGGGCTAGGGTTAGAGATCCCGTTAGGGTTACCATTGGACCTAGGGTTAGGGTTATGTTGAGGGCTAGGGTTAGAGATCCGGTTACGGTTACGATTGCACCTAGGGTTAGGGTTTAGTTGAGGGCTAGGGTTAGAGATCCGGTTAGGGTTAAGATTGGACCTAGGGTTAGGGTTATGTTGAGGGCTAGGGTTAGAGATCCGGGTAGGGTTACGATTGGACCTAGGGTTAGGGTTATGTTGAGGGCTAGGGTTAGAGATACGGTTAGGGTTACGATTGGACCTAGGGTTAGGGTTATGTTGAGGGCTAGGTTTAGAGATCCGGTTAGGGTTACGATTGGACCTAGGGTTAGGGTTATGTTGAGGGATAGGGTTAGAGATCCGGTTAGGGTTACGATTGCACCTAGGGTTAGGGTTATGTTGAGGGCTAGGGTTAGAGATCCGGGTAGGGTTACGATTGCACCTAGGGTTAGGGTTATGTTGAGGGCTAGGGTTAGAGATCCGGTTAGGGTCACGATTGGACCTAGGGTTAGGGTTATGTTGAGGGCTAGAGTTAGAGATCCGGTTAGGGTCACGATTCCACCTTGGGTTAGGGTTATGTTGAGGGCTAGGGTTAGAGAGACGGTTAGGGTTACGATTGGACCTAGGGTTAGGGTTATGTTGAGGGCAGGGTTAGAGATCCGGTTAGGGTTACGATTGGACCTAGGGTAAGGGTTATGTTGAGGGCTAGGGTTAGAGAGACGGTTAGGGTTCCGATAGGACCTAGGGTTAGGGTTATGTTGAGGGCTAGGGTTAGAGGGACGGTTAGGGTCACGATTGGACCTAGGGTTAGGGTGATGTTGAGGGCTAGGGTTAGAGATCCGGTTAGGGTTACGATTGCACCTAGGGTTAGGGTTATGTTGAGGGCTAGGTTTAGAGACCCGGGTAGGGTTACGATTGCACCTAGGGTTAGGGTTATGTTGACCGCTAGGGTTAGAGATCCGGTTAGGGTCACAATAGGACCTAGGGTTAGGGTTATGTTGAGGGCTAGGGTTAGAGATCCGGTTAGGTCACGATTGCACCTTGGGTTAGGGTTATGTTGAGGGCTAGGGTTAGAGATCCGGTTAGGGTCATGATTGGACCTAGGGTTAGGGTTATGTTGAGGGCTAGGGTTAGAGATCCGGTTAGGGTCACGATTGGACCTAGGGTTAGGGTTATGTTGAGGGCTAGGGTTAGAGATCCGGTTAGGGTCACGTTTCCACCTAGGGTTAAGGTTATGTTGACGGCTAGGGTTAGAGATCCGGTTAGGGTTACGATTGGACATAGGGTTAGGGTGATGTTGAGGGCTAGGGTTAGAGATCCGGTTAGGGTTACGATTGGACCTAGAGTTATGGTGATGTTGATGGCTAGGGTTAGAGATCCGGTTAGGGTTACATTTGGACCTAGGGTGAGGGTTATGTTGAGGGCTAGGGTTAGAGATCCGGTTAGGGTTACGATTGCACCTAGGTTTAGGGTTATGTTGAGAGCAAGGGTTAGAGTTCCGGTTAGGGTTACGATTGAACCTAGGGTTAGGGTTATGTTGAGGGTTAGGGTTAGAGATCCGGTTAGGGTTACGATTGGATCTAGGGTTAGCGTTATGTTGAGGGCTAGGGTTAGAGATCCGGTTAGGGTTACGATTGGACGTAGGGTTAGGGTTATGTTGAGGGCTAGGGTTAGAGATCCGGTTAGGGTTACGATTGGACCTAGGGTTAGGGTTATGTTGAGGGCTAGGGTTAGAGATCCGGTTAGGGTTACGATTGGACCTAGGGTTAGGGTTATGTTGAGGGCTAGGGTTAGAGATCCGGTTAGGGTCACCATTGGACCTAGGGTTAGGGTTATGTTGAGGGCTAGGGTTAGAGATCCGGTTAGGGTTACGATTGGACCTAGGGTTAGGGTTATGTTGAGGGCAGGGTTAGACATCCGGTTAGGGTCACGTTTGGACCTAGGGTTAGGGTTATGTTGAGGGCTAGGGTTAGAGATCCGGGTAGGGTCACGATTGGACCTAGGGTTAGGGTTATGTTGAGGGCTAGAGTTAGAGATCCGGTTAGGGTCACGATTCCACCTTGGGTTAGGGTTATGTTGAGGGCTAGGGTTAGAGAGACGGTTAGGGTTACGATTGGACCTAGGGTTAGGGTTATGTTGAGGGCAGGGTTAGAGATCCGGTTAGGGTTACGATTGGACCTAGGGTAAGGGTTATGTTGAGGGCTAGGGTTAGAGAGACGGTTAGGGTTCCGATAGGACCTAGGGTTAGGGTTATGTTGAGGGCTAGGGTTAGAGGGACGGTTAGGGTCACGATTGGACCTAGGGTTAGGGTGATGTTGAGGGCTAGGGTTAGAGATCCGGTTAGGGTTACGATTGCACCTAGGGTTAGGGTTATGTTGAGGGCTAGGTTTAGAGACCCGGGTAGGGTTACGATTGCACCTAGGGTTAGGGTTATGTTGACCGCTAGGGTTAGAGATCCGGTTAGGGTCACAATAGGACCTAGGGTTAGGGTTATGTTGAGGGCTAGGGTTAGAGATCCGGTTAGGTCACGATTGCACCTTGGGTTAGGGTTATGTTGAGGGCTAGGGTTAGAGATCCGGTTAGGGTCATGATTGGACCTAGGGTTAGGGTTATGTTGAGGGCTAGGGTTAGAGATCCGGTTAGGGTCACGATTGGACCTAGGGTTAGGGTTATGTTGAGGGCTAGGGTTAGAGATCCGGTTAGGGTCACGTTTCCACCTAGGGTTAAGGTTATGTTGACGGCTAGGGTTAGAGATCCGGTTAGGGTTACGATTGGACATAGGGTTAGGGTGATGTTGAGGGCTAGGGTTAGAGATCCGGTTAGGGTTACGATTGGACCTAGAGTTATGGTGATGTTGATGGCTAGGGTTAGAGATCCGGTTAGGGTTACATTTGGACCTAGGGTGAGGGTTATGTTGAGGGCTAGGGTTAGAGATCCGGTTAGGGTTACGATTGCACCTAGGTTTAGGGTTATGTTGAGAGCAAGGGTTAGAGTTCCGGTTAGGGTTACGATTGAACCTAGGGTTAGGGTTATGTTGAGGGTTAGGGTTAGAGATCCGGTTAGGGTTACGATTGGATCTAGGGTTAGCGTTATGTTGAGGGCTAGGGTTAGAGATCCGGTTAGGGTTACGATTGGACGTAGGGTTAGGGTTATGTTGAGGGCTAGGGTTAGAGATCCGGTTAGGGTTACGATTGGACCTAGGGTTAGGGTTATGTTGAGGGCTAGGGTTAGAGATCCGGTTAGGGTTACGATTGGACCTAGGGTTAGGGTTATGTTGAGGGCTAGGGTTAGAGATCCGGTTAGGGTCACCATTGGACCTAGGGTTAGGGTTATGTTGAGGGCTAGGGTTAGAGATCCGGTTAGGGTTACGATTGGACCTAGGGTTAGGGTTATGTTGAGGGCAGGGTTAGACATCCGGTTAGGGTCACGTTTGGACCTAGGGTTAGGGTTATGTTGAGGGCTAGGGTTAGAGATCCGGGTAGGGTTACGATTGGACCTAGGGTTAGGGTTATGTTGAGGGCTAGGGTTAGAGATCCGGTTAGGGTTACGATTGCACCTAGGGTTAGGGTTATGTTGAGGGCTAGGGTTAGAGATCCGGGTAGGGTTACGATTGCACCTAGGGTTAGTGTTATGTTGAGGGCTAGGGTTAGAGATCCGTTTAGGGTCACGATTGGACCTAGGGTTAGGGTTATGTTGAGGGCTAGGGTTAGAGATCCGGTTAGGGTTACCATTGGACCGAGGGTTAGGGTTATGTTTAGGGCTAGGGTTAGAGAACCGGTTAGGGTTAAGATTGGACCTAGGGTTAGGGTTATGTTGAGGGCTAGGGTTAGAGATCCGGTTAGGGTTCCGATTGGACCTAAGGTTAGGGTTATGTTGAGGGCTAGGGTTAGAGAGACGGTTAGGGTCACGATTGGACCTAGGGTTAGGGTTATGTTGAGGGCTAGGGTTAGAGAGACGGTTAGGGTCACGATTGGACCTAGGGTTAGGGTTATGTTGAGGGCTAGGGTTAGAGATCCGGTTAGGGTTACCATTGGACCTAGGGTTAGGGTTATGTTGAGGGCTAGGGTTAGAGATCCGGTTAGGGTAACGATTGGACCTAGGGTTAGGGTTATGTTGAGGGCTAGGGTTAGAGATCCGGTTAGAGTTACGATTGGACCTAGGGTTAGGGTTATTTTGAGGGCTAGGGTTAGAGAGAAGGTTAGGGTTCCGATTGGACCTAGGGTTAGGGTTATGTTGAGGGCTAGGGTTAGAGAGAGAGTTAGGGTCACGATTGGACCTAGGGTTAGGGTTATGTTGAGGGCTAGGGTTAGAGATCCCGTTAGGGTTACCATTGGACCTAGGGTTAGGGTTATGTTGAGGGCTAGGGTTAGAGATCCGGTTACGGTTACGATTGCACCTAGGGTTAGGGTTTAGTTGAGGGCTAGGGTTAGAGATCCGGTTAGGGTTAAGATTGGACCTAGGGTTAGGGTTATGTTGAGGGCTAGGGTTAGAGATCCGGGTAGGGTTACGATTGGACCTAGGGTTAGGGTTATGTTGAGGGCTAGGGTTAGAGATACGGTTAGGGTTACGATTGGACCTAGGGTTAGGGTTATGTTGAGGGCTAGGTTTAGAGATCCGGTTAGGGTTACGATTGGACCTAGGGTTAGGGTTATGTTGAGGGATAGGGTTAGAGATCCGGTTAGGGTTACGATTGCACCTAGGGTTAGGGTTATGTTGAGGGCTAGGGTTAGAGATCCGGGTAGGGTTACGATTGCACCTAGGGTTAGGGTTATGTTGAGGGCTAGGGTTAGAGATCCGGTTAGGGTCACGATTGGACCTAGGGTTAGGGTTATGTTGAGGGCTAGAGTTAGAGATCCGGTTAGGGTCACGATTCCACCTTGGGTTAGGGTTATGTTGAGGGCTAGGGTTAGAGAGACGGTTAGGGTTACGATTGGACCTAGGGTTAGGGTTATGTTGAGGGCAGGGTTAGAGATCCGGTTAGGGTTACGATTGGACCTAGGGTAAGGGTTATGTTGAGGGCTAGGGTTAGAGAGACGGTTAGGGTTCCGATAGGACCTAGGGTTAGGGTTATGTTGAGGGCTAGGGTTAGAGGGACGGTTAGGGTCACGATTGGACCTAGGGTTAGGGTGATGTTGAGGGCTAGGGTTAGAGATCCGGTTAGGGTTACGATTGCACCTAGGGTTAGGGTTATGTTGAGGGCTAGGTTTAGAGACCCGGGTAGGGTTACGATTGCACCTAGGGTTAGGGTTATGTTGACCGCTAGGGTTAGAGATCCGGTTAGGGTCACAATAGGACCTAGGGTTAGGGTTATGTTGAGGGCTAGGGTTAGAGATCCGGTTAGGTCACGATTGCACCTTGGGTTAGGGTTATGTTGAGGGCTAGGGTTAGAGATCCGGTTAGGGTCATGATTGGACCTAGGGTTAGGGTTATGTTGAGGGCTAGGGTTAGAGATCCGGTTAGGGTCACGATTGGACCTAGGGTTAGGGTTATGTTGAGGGCTAGGGTTAGAGATCCGGTTAGGGTCACGTTTCCACCTAGGGTTAAGGTTATGTTGACGGCTAGGGTTAGAGATCCGGTTAGGGTTACGATTGGACATAGGGTTAGGGTGATGTTGAGGGCTAGGGTTAGAGATCCGGTTAGGGTTACGATTGGACCTAGAGTTATGGTGATGTTGATGGCTAGGGTTAGAGATCCGGTTAGGGTTACATTTGGACCTAGGGTGAGGGTTATGTTGAGGGCTAGGGTTAGAGATCCGGTTAGGGTCACCATTGGACCTAGGGTTAGGGTTATGTTGAGGGCTAGGGTTAGAGATCCGGTTAGGGTTACGATTGGACCTAGGGTTAGGGTTATGTTGAGGGCAGGGTTAGACATCCGGTTAGGGTCACGTTTGGACCTAGGGTTAGGGTTATGTTGAGGGCTAGGGTTAGAGATCCCGTTAGGGTTACCATTGGACCTAGGGTTAGGGTTATGTTTAGGGCTAGGGTTAGAGAACCGGTTAGGGTTACGATTGGACCTAGGGTTAGGGTTATGTTGAGGGCTAGGGTTAGAGATCCAGTTAGGGTTCCGATTGGACCTAGGGTTAGGGTTATGAGGAGGGCTAGGGTTAGACAGACGGTTAGGGTCACGATTGGACCTAGGGTTAGGGTTATGTTGAGGGCTAGGGTTAGAGATCAGGTTAGGGTCACGATTGGACCTAGGGTTATGGTGATGTTGATGGCTAGGGTTAGAGATCCGGTTAGGGTTACGATTGGACCTAGGTTAGGGTTATGTTGAGGGCTAGGGTTAGAGATCCGGTTACGGTTACGATTGCACCTAGGGTTAGGGTTAAGTTGAGGGCTAGGGTTAGAGATCCGGTTACGGTTACGATTGCACCTAGGGTTAGGGTTAAGTTGAGGGCTAGGGTTAGAGATCCGGTTAGGGTTAAGATTGGACCTAGGGTTAGGGTTATGTTGAGGGCTAGGGTTAGAGATCCGGGTAGGGTTACGATTGGACCTAGGGTTAGGGTTATGTTGAGGGCTAGGGTTAGAGATCCGGTTAGGGTTACGATTGCACCTAGGGTTAGGGTTATGTTGAGGGCTAGGGTTAGAGATCCGGGTAGGGTTACGATTGCACCTAGGGTTAGTGTTATGTTGAGGGCTAGGGTTAGAGATCCGTTTAGGGTCACGATTGGACCTAGGGTTAGGGTTATGTTGAGGGCTAGGGTTAGAGATCCGGTTAGGGTTACCATTGGACCGAGGGTTAGGGTTATGTTTAGGGCTAGGGTTAGAGAACCGGTTAGGGTTACGATTGGACCTAGGGTTAGGGTTATGTTGAGGGCTAGGGTTAGAGATCCGGTTAGGGTTCCGATTGGACCTAAGGTTAGGGTTATGTTGAGGTCTAGGGTTAGAGAGACGGTTAGGGTCACGATTGGACCTAGGGTTAGGGTTATGTTGAGGGCTAGGGTTAGAGAGACGGTTAGGTTCACGATTGGACCTAGGGTTAGGGTTATGTTGAGGGCTAGGGTTAGAGATCCGGTTAGGGTTACCATTGGACCTAGGGTTAGGGTTATGTTGAGGGCTAGGGTTAGAGATCCGGTTAGGGTAACGATTGGACCTAGGGTTAGGGTTATGTTGAGGGCTAGGGTTAGAGATCCGGTTAGAGTTACGATTGGACCTAGGGTTAGGGTTATTTTGAGGGCTAGGTTTAGAGAGAAGGTTAGGGTTCCGATTGGACCTAGGGTTAGGGTTATGTTGAGGGCTAGGGTTAGAGAGAGAGTTAGGGTCACGATTGGACCTAGGGTTAGGGTTATGTTGAGGGCTAGGGTTAGAGATCCGGTTAGGGTCACGATTGGACCTAGGTTAGGGTTATGTTGAGGGCTAGGGTTAGAGATCCCGTTAGGGTTACCATTGGACCTAGGGTTAGGGTTATGTTGAGGGCTAGGGTTAGAGATCCGGTTACGGTTACGATTGCACCTAGGGTTAGGGTTTAGTTGAGGGCTAGGGTTAGAGATCCGGTTAGGGTTAAGATTGGACCTAGGGTTAGGGTTATGTTGAGGGCTAGGGTTAGAGATCCGGGTAGGGTTACGATTGGACCTAGGGTTAGGGTTATGTTGAGGGCTAGGGTTAGAGATACGGTTAGGGTTACGATTGGACCTAGGGTTAGGGTTATGTTGAGGGCTAGGTTTAGAGATCCGGTTAGGGTTACGATTGGACCTAGGGTTAGGGTTATGTTGAGGGATAGGGTTAGAGATCCGGTTAGGGTTACGATTGCACCTAGGGTTAGGGTTATGTTGAGGGCTAGGGTTAGAGATCCGGGTAGGGTTACGATTGCACCTAGGGTTAGGGTTATGTTGAGGGCTAGGGTTAGAGATCCGGTTAGGGTCACGATTGGACCTAGGGTTAGGGTTATGTTGAGGGCTAGAGTTAGAGATCCGGTTAGGGTCACGATTCCACCTTGGGTTAGGGTTATGTTGAGGGCTAGGGTTAGAGAGACGGTTAGGGTTACGATTGGACCTAGGGTTAGGGTTATGTTGAGGGCAGGGTTAGAGATCCGGTTAGGGTTACGATTGGACCTAGGGTAAGGGTTATGTTGAGGGCTAGGGTTAGAGAGACGGTTAGGGTTCCGATAGGACCTAGGGTTAGGGTTATGTTGAGGGCTAGGGTTAGAGGGACGGTTAGGGTCACGATTGGACCTAGGGTTAGGGTGATGTTGAGGGCTAGGGTTAGAGATCCGGTTAGGGTTACGATTGCACCTAGGGTTAGGGTTATGTTGAGGGCTAGGTTTAGAGACCCGGGTAGGGTTACGATTGCACCTAGGGTTAGGGTTATGTTGACCGCTAGGGTTAGAGATCCGGTTAGGGTCACAATAGGACCTAGGGTTAGGGTTATGTTGAGGGCTAGGGTTAGAGATCCGGTTAGGTCACGATTGCACCTTGGGTTAGGGTTATGTTGAGGGCTAGGGTTAGAGATCCGGTTAGGGTCATGATTGGACCTAGGGTTAGGGTTATGTTGAGGGCTAGGGTTAGAGATCCGGTTAGGGTCACGATTGGACCTAGGGTTAGGGTTATGTTGAGGGCTAGGGTTAGAGATCCGGTTAGGGTCACGTTTCCACCTAGGGTTAAGGTTATGTTGACGGCTAGGGTTAGAGATCCGGTTAGGGTTACGATTGGACATAGGGTTAGGGTGATGTTGAGGGCTAGGGTTAGAGATCCGGTTAGGGTTACGATTGGACCTAGAGTTATGGTGATGTTGATGGCTAGGGTTAGAGATCCGGTTAGGGTTACATTTGGACCTAGGGTGAGGGTTATGTTGAGGGCTAGGGTTAGAGATCCGGTTAGGGTTACGATTGCACCTAGGTTTAGGGTTATGTTGAGAGCAAGGGTTAGAGTTCCGGTTAGGGTTACGATTGAACCTAGGGTTAGGGTTATGTTGAGGGTTAGGGTTAGAGATCCGGTTAGGGTTACGATTGGATCTAGGGTTAGCGTTATGTTGAGGGCTAGGGTTAGAGATCCGGTTAGGGTTACGATTGGACGTAGGGTTAGGGTTATGTTGAGGGCTAGGGTTAGAGATCCGGTTAGGGTTACGATTGGACCTAGGGTTAGGGTTATGTTGAGGGCTAGGGTTAGAGATCCGGTTAGGGTTACGATTGGACCTAGGGTTAGGTTTATGTTGAGGGCTAGGGTTAGAGAGACGGTTAGGGTTACGATTGGACCTAGGGTTAGGGTTATGTTGAGGGCTAGG